>NC_084638.1:29636375-29821375 GCF_033978795.1 Nerophis ophidion | reverse complement strand
CAAAGGCGGACGCACACAATTTTTCAGGCTCTATGCAGATCCCAAATACAGATCCGCAAGTACCAGAAGGTAAGAAAAGTAGCTTTTGCATAATATTGCGGAGGCTGAATGCCACACATCATGAATTTAGAGAAAAAGAAGAAACTTATCGACTACCGAATCGACACAGACTACAAAGGCGGACGCACTCAATTTTTCAGGACTTATGCAGATCCCAAATACAGATCAGCAGGTACCAGAAGGTAAGGAAAGTTGCTTTTGCATAATATTGCGGAGGATGAATGTCCCATAACAAGAACAGACATAAAAAGAAGAAGCTTATCAACTACAGTGTCGACACAGACTACAAAGGCGGAATCACAAAATTTTTCAGGACTTATACAGATCCCAAATACAGATCAGCAGGTACCAGAAGGTAAGAAAAGTTGCTTTTGCATAATATTACGGAAGATGAATGTCCCATAACAAGAAGTTAGAAAAAAACAAGAAGCTTATCGACTACGGTGCCGAAACAGACTACAAAGGCAGACTCGCACAATTTTTCAGGACTTATGCGGTTCCCAAATACAGATCAGCAGGTATCAAAAGGTAAGAAAAGTTGCTTTTGCATAATATTGCGGATGATGAATGTCCCATATCAAGAAGATACAGAAAAAGAAGAAACTTATCGACTATGGTGCATCCACAGACTACAAAGGTGGACTCACGCAATTTTTCAGGACTTATGCAGATCCCAAATACAGATCAGCAGGTACCAGAAGGTAAGAAAAGTTGCTTTTGCATAATATTGCGGAGGATGAATGTCCCATAAAAAGAAGATAGAAAAAAAGAAATAGCTTATCGACTACGGTGTCGACACAGACTACAAAGGCGGAAGCCTGCAATTTTTCAGGACTTACGCAGATCAGCAGGTACCTGAAGGTAAGAAAAGTTGCTTTTGCATAATATTGCAGTGGATGAATGTCCCATATCAAGAAGATAGAGAAAAAGAAGAAACTTATCGACTATGGTGTCGCCACAGACTACAAAGGCGGTCGCGCGCAATTTTTCAAGACTTATGCAGATCCCAAATACAGATCAGCAGGTACAAGAAGGTAAGGAATGTTGCTTTTGCATAATATTGCAGAGGATGAATGTCCCATATCAAGAGGATGGAGAAAAAGAAGAAACTTATCAACTATGGTGTCACCACAGACTACAAAGGCGGATGCACGCAATTTTTCAGGACTTATGCGGATCCCAAATACAGATCAGCAGGTACAAAATTGTCAGGAAAGGTACTTTTGCATAATATTATGGAGGATGAATGTCCCATATCAAGAAGATAGAGAAAAAGAAGAAACTTATCGACTATGGCTTCGCCACAGACTACAAAGGCGGACGCACGCAATTTTTCAGGACTTATGCAGATCCAAAATACAGATCAGCAGGTACCAAAAGGTAAGAAAAGTTGCTTTGGCATAATATCGTGGAGGATAATTTTTCCATAACAAGAAGCTAGAGAAAAAGAAGAAGCTTATCGACTACGGTGTCGACACAGACTACAAAGGCAGACCCGCGCAATTTTTCAGGACTTATGCGGATCCCAAATACAGATCAGCAGGTACCAAAAGGTAAGAAACATTTTTTGGCATAATATTGCAGAGGATGAATGTCCCATATTAAAAAGATAGAGAAAAAGAAGAAACTTATCAACTATGGTGCATCCACAGACTACAAAGGTGGACGCGCACAATTTTTCAGGACTTATGCCGATCCCAAATACAGATCAGCAGGTATCAAAAGGTAAGGAAAGTTGCTTTTGCATAATATTGCGGAGGATGAATGTCCCGTATCAAGAAGATAGAGAAAAAGAAGAAACTTATCCACTATGGTGTTGAAACAGACTACAAAGGCGGACCCACACAATTTTTCAGGACTCATGAAGATCCCAAATACAGATCAGCAGGTATCAAAAATCAAGAAAAGTTGCTTTGGCATAATATTGCGGAGGATGAATGTCCCATAACAAGAAGCTAGAGAAAAAGAAGAAGCTTATCGACCACGGCGTCGACACAGACTACAAAGGCAGATCCCTGCAATTTTTCAGGACTTATGCGGATCCCAAATACAGATCAGCAGGTACCGGAAGGTAAGAAAAGTTGCTTTTGCATAATATTGCGAAACAAAACGGCAGGAAATATGTCTGACCTTATACACACTCACCATAATAATACTCGACCTTATACACACACCATAATAATACTCGCATGTTGAATCACATCGGCTTTAAAGCTTACCAAAGTCGTACTAAAACATTTTGATAGATTTTTGTGCGCCTTGTGTAATGTTGTATATTTTCAATGGAACATATAAAATGTTGCCATTGTTTCCTGACATCATAGTGCAGTCTACATATATCTCTTATGTTTGGCTGCCATCTACTGGTCACACTTATTACACCTTGTATCAAATGAAATTGATTTGAGGTTGGTAAGCCAAAACAGAATTATTCCATACATTAGGAACACTGTCGAGTTTTGAGAAAAAAAAAGGATTTTAAGTGTGCCTTATAGTCCGGAAAATACGGTAATAGTCTGTAACGTCTGCATGTTTTGGTCCCGTACAGTAAGGGACTCACTGTCAGTGTGCGTGTCGTTGAGCTTGCATGTTTGACTCAAGCCATCTGCATTATTTAAAAGGCCGCGATAAGAAAAAAAAAAATTTTTTTTTTATTTTTTTTTTTTACGGTAAGGATGAAGTCATTGCAGCAGGCGAGGACTCATGGTGACTCTTGCTAAATGACCGACAGGCAACACGGCGTCCAATCACAGCAAAGAAAACTGAGCGACACGTAAAAGTGTGTGTGTGCGTGTGTGCGTGTGTGTGTGTGTGTGTGTGTGTGTGTGTGTGTGTGTGTGTGCGCTTCATACCTCCGACATCTTCAATCTCTCATCAGTTTAAGTGGCACTCCATCACAAGCAAACAAACACAAACTGATTTGCCGCTATGGCCCATAAAACACGAATCAAACTCTGAGTCCCTGCGGACTTTTGATTTTTTTCTTAAAATTCTAATTCAATTCTCCTTCGTTGTTTTTTTTTGATTATAATAAAACAAAGTTTGCCTCACAGGCAGACTGTTGGAAGGCTGTGTTTAAAAGTCAAGCAGATGAGAGATAATAATGATAATAACTAGAAACGGGTTAAAAAAAAAAGGATTTACATAATGTCATCGTGGAGGGGGGCGTGGCCTGCGGTCCTGCCGCGGAACAGGGTGTGCCAGAACCGGCCTCGAAAACAGCGGCAGGTGCGTAGATGGCCCAGGTGGGCCTTTGTTATCTTATCAAGGTTCAAGTTTGTCACATGCAGACTACACCACAGTGAAACATTTTTTTCCACGGTCTTTAGATATTGCGTACAGTGGGATCCAAACGCTTGTTGCAGAATCTCCATCCATCCATCCATCCATTTTCTACCGCTTATTCCCTTTTAGAGGTGGCGGGGGGCGCTGGCGGCTAGCTCAGCTACAATCGGGCGGAAGGCGGCGTACACCCTGGACAAGTCGTCCCCTCATCGCAGGGCCAACACAGATAGACAGACAACATTCACACTCACATTCACACACTAGGGCCAATTTAGTGTTGCCAATCAACCTATCCCCAGGTGCATGTCTTTGGAGGTGGGAGGAAGCCGGAGTACCCGGAGGGAACCCACGCAGTCACGGGGAGGACATGCAAACTCCACACAGAAAGATCCCGAGCCTGGGATTGAACCCAAGACTGCAGGACCTTCGTATTGTGAGGCAGACGCACAAACCCCTCTCCCACCGTGAAGCGTTGCAGAATCTAATACACTAAATACAAAAAAATACAACCATTTGAATAGGTCTGATGTACATTAATTACAAGACAATTAAGTTGCAAAATAAGTCACAGAAGTTATGGTAGAAATATCCCCTGTCGCCTTTATTAGCAGCAGCCGGGATGAGACAAGGAGTTGGAGTTGGAGGCGCTGCTGAGCGGAAGCAGGAGAGGAAGACATTTTGCTGAAAAGCAAAAGCCTCTGGACATTTGTGAAAATAAAACAGGGTTATACCCTGAATCCCGGGCTCTCCTGTGGTGGTCCGAAGAGCCCACTAGAGGGCAAACTCTACAGTCATGTTGGGCGAATATTGGTTGACTTGAGAATAGATTAAATGCTAAAATGCTAACAGTTGTGTTAGCGTCTTAAAGGATGGATACACATTCTGTTATTAATGTACAGAGAAGTGCTAACTAAGTACTTTTAATTTAATATAAAGAGACAGCACACAGTAATAAATATTTTTGCAAATGTGGAAATGCTAACAATACTAACAGCTAGCACACAAACAACTAGCTCGCTCACAACCTGTGACATGCTCACTGACCTTTAATCTGACTTTAATGGGCAGGTCGTTAAAATGCTGAATCTGAATGCTCTATCCAGAAAATATTATCATGCTAACAGTTAGCGCCAAATCATATTGATACGCATCATGCCCTTTTAATAATGCTATCACAAATTGTTATGCTAACACCCAGCGAGATAAGTACGGAGAAGTCAACTTCAACTCCAGGCAATACCAAACTATTAGCTAATAATGTTTTTTGTCACATAGGAGTGTTCGGATCCGACATTGATATCAGATATATGTCCAATATCAGTAAAAAAAGAATCGGCTCGTATCTGAAATTTTCGATATAAAGCTAAAAGTTAAAATTTAAATGTCCTCCAATTGTCAGGCTTGCCACTGACAGTTTGTTTGTGTTTTAGTGTTTCCTCCGTGTGTGTGTTTAGTATTTACTGTCTTTAGTTCCTGTCAGCGCTCTTATTTTGTTAGTTTCCTGTCTTTCTCCCTGAGCGCTGTTTCACCTCAGCTGCGGCTGATTGGCACCTGGCCACACCTGGTGTCAATCAGCCCGCTCCTATTTTTACCTGCTTTGTCCCTCCAGTCAGTGTTGGATTATTGTCTTGTCGATGACGCTCTTGTCGTTGCTACCTGTCGTGTCGTATCCTGTCTTGTCATTGCAGCGTTGCGGTAGGCTTTATTTGATTGTGGTTTTTAGCTTACTGCCTTTTGTTCCCTGCTTCCAAGTTTGTTTTCATTTTACATGTACGACTTCTGTTTTGTGCTCAAGACTTACTAACTTCCACGCTAGGCCTTTTTGTTTTTGCTAGCTTCCATGCTAAGCTCCGTTTATTTTCTAGTTCCCAAGCTAGCTCTAATAGTTTGTTATCCGCCCACGTGCGCGCTTTTTGTTTGTACCCTTTTGTTCGGTTTTGTTCTAGTATTTTAATTAAATCATGTTTTCTTACACCATGCCTGCCATCTTGGAGTTCATGAACTACTAATTTTGACACCAATAAGCACAAACTTTATTAAAGTCACCAATAAAAGGTAAACATGCTAGGCTATTAGAAGCTAGCAGATACACAACGGCTAAGCACACAATACCACACAATGTGGGATATGCAGTCGATTGTATATTTCCCATTAAATGTCAACGGGGAGAAAATTCCTGCAAATTCCTGGAAAGGGAAAAACGGTTTTGCGTTCGATATATCGGGAAAGTATTATGTGGATGGTTGAAAAGGTCGGAATCAGGTAAAAATGGTGAAAATATTTAGAGAATTTTGGGCAATGTACAACTTGTCAGAGTTAATGTGTGTCGAACCCCAAGATGCAAAGAAGGAGGCAGGCATTGAATGAGAAAACATGATTTAATATAGATACTAAAACAAGAACAAACAAAAGGGGTACAACAAAAAACGCGCACGGGCCGGATAACCAACTAAGAGAGCTAGCATGGGAGCTAGGAAACAAAAGGAGCTTAGCATGAAAGCTAGCAAAAACAAAAAAGGGGCCTAGCGTGGAAGCTAGCGGGTAGCGAGCAGGAAAACAGAAGTCGTACTTGTAATATGAAAACAAACTGGAAGCAGGGAACAAAAAACAGTAAGCTACAAACATCTAACAAATATAGCTTACCGCTACGCTGCAAAAACACGACACGGTACGACACGACAAGAGCGACATCGACATGACAATAATCCAGCACTGACTGGAAGACAAAGCAGGTACAAATAGGAGTGGGGTGATTGACACCAGGTGTGGCCAGGTACCGATCAGCCGCAGCTGAGGGGAAAACAGCGCACAGGGAAAAACACAGGAAAGAGACAAAATAAGAGCGCTGACAGGAAACACTACACACACACACAGAGGAAACAAAGACTAATGCAGAGGAAAAAACTAAAACATAGACAAACTGTCAGGGGCAAGCCTGACAACTATGACAATGTAAATTCATTTAAATGGTAATTTCCCGGAAATTTGGTAATTTCGGGAAAACCCTGAATGTTTGAAAATATAGATAATACCAAAATTGTCCTAGATGATATGGATAGGTTGCTGATGACATTTTCAAGAAGTTAGAAAAATATTTACGAGGTAACGGTTTGAATTTGGATTGGTATTTCGGAATTTCCTGGAATTTCAGGGAAACTGGGAATTTTTACGGACAAAAAAAATGATAACATTTGTCGTCTCAACAAAGAGGAATGTTTTGAAGGTGAAATCTTCAAAAACAGTTGAAAAATCTCGACTGTGAAAACTTCAGCAAGACGTGAAAATAAGGGTTTTTTTGAAAAATTCGGGGAAATTCCATCCATCCATCCATTTTCTACCGCTTATTCCCTTTCGGGGTCGCGGGGGGCGCTGGCGCCTATCTCAGCTACAATCGGGCGGAAGGCAGGGTACACCCTGGACAAGTCGCCACCTCATCGCAGGGCCAACACAGATAGACAGACAACATTCACACTCACATTCACACACTAGGGCCAATTT
Organism: Nerophis ophidion; assembly: GCF_033978795.1. Lineage (NCBI taxonomy): Eukaryota > Metazoa > Chordata > Actinopteri > Syngnathiformes > Syngnathidae > Nerophis > Nerophis ophidion. The sequence goes on along the minus strand of NC_084638.1, from coordinate 29,814,532 downwards.
AGTGTTGCCAATCAACCTATCCCCAGGTGCATGTCTTTGGAGGTGGGAGGAAGCCGGAGTACCCGGAGGGAACCCACGCATTCACGGGGAGAACATGCAAACTCCACACAGAAAGATCCCGAGCCTGGATTTGAACCCAGGACTGCAGGAACTTCGTATTGTGAGGCAGACGCACTAACCCCTCTGCAATTCCTAGAACTTATTTAAACTTGTGTGTGGATGGTTCGAATGGTTAGATAAATGTGGGGATTGTGCAAGTGCTAAAAATGCGTGAGCAAATTGTCGATAAGTTGAGGGACAACATTTTTCAACAAGCTATTGCAAGAAATTTAGGGATTTCACCATCTACGGTCCGTGATATCATCAAAAGGTTCAGAGAATATGGGGAAATCAATGCCCGTAAGTAAAGATATTACGGACCTTCGATCCCTCAGGCGGTACTGCATCAAAAACCGACCTCAGTGTGTAAAGGATATCACCACACGGGCTTGGGAACACTTAAAAAAAACACTTTCAGTAACTACAGTTCATCGCTACATCTGTAAGTGCAAGTTAAAACTCTACTTGCAAAGCCTAAGCCCTTTATCAACAACACCCGGAAACGCCACCGGCTTCGCTGGGCCCCGAGTTCATCTAAAATGGACTGATGCAAAGTATAAAAGTGTTTTGTGGTCTGACGAGTCCACATTTCAAATTTTTGGGGGAAACTCTGCACGGAAGAAAGAGGAAAAAAAACATCCGGATTGTTATAGGCGCAAAGTTGAAAAGCCAGCATCTGTGATGGTATGGGGGTGCATTAGTGCCCAAGGCATGGGTAACTTACACATCTGTGAAGGCACCATTAATGCTGAAAGGTACATACAGGTTTTAGAGCAACATATGCTGCCATCCAAGCAACGTTATCATGGACGCTGTGACAATCTGTCATTTCATTTCTGTTAGTTTTTCGTGTTTTTGTATTTACTTCCTGTTCAGTGCTCTTATTTTGTTATATTTCCTGTTTTATTCACGGAGCACTGTTGTTTTTCTCTTTTCGTTGATTGGCAGCAGTTCACACCTGCTGTCAATCACACTAGTGTCTATTTATGTTTCACTCGAGCACTCCTCAGTACTCGATGATAAAATCTATGTTGAGAACGTTTATCTGCACGACTGCTTTATGTTTGCTTTTGTTTCTTATGAGTATTAAATTATTTTCTTGCCTTCACTCAACTCTACTGGATTCTTGCATCATCGGGACACACAACTGCAGCCATGCGAGTTCCTAACAGACGCCCCTGCTTATTTCAGCAAAACAATGCCAAGCCACGTGTTACAACAGCGTGGCTTGGTAGTAAAAGAGTGCGGGTACTGTCTCCCATCAAAAATGTGTGGTGGATTATGAAGCGTAAAATACGACAACAAGACCCCGGACTGTTGAACAACTAAAGCTGTACATCAAGCAAGAATGGTACAGAATTCCACTTTCAAAGCTTCAACAATTAGTTTCCTCAGTTCCCAAACGTTTATTGAGTGTTGTTAAAAGAACATTTGATGTAACACAGTGGTGAACATGCCCTTTCCCAACTACTTTGCCACGTGTTGCAGCCATGAAATTCTAAGTTAATTATTATTTGCAGAAAAAAAAAAAAGTTTATGAGTTTGAACATCAAATATGTTGTCTTTGTAGCATATTCAACTGAATATGGGTTGAAAAGGATTTGCAAATTATTTATTCCGTTTATATTAACATCTAACACAATTTCCCAACTCATATGGAAACGTGGTTTGTATATGTGTGAATGTGGCCACGAGGCGTCACCAATTACCACGTCACTTCAACTTAAAGACAGCACGAGTCCTTTCTAGACGGTTAATAACAAATAGTTTACAAGTACGCATGAGTTCTTGCTGACATCGTATCAGATCAACATCAGTATCGGCAAATACTCACGGCTCCAACGACACAACTTTTTATAACTACCCTACTCAAAAATATCGAATCGAGCCCAGGTCAAAGACCGTCCGCTCTTGAGTAAAATGGCGAGCACGTTTAAGCCGCGTCAGCGGGATCTTCCGCGGCGCATTCATCACTAAAAGATGAACGCCGGGCAGACTCCATCTTTTTCCTACTTTCATCCACGCTGAAAGTGCAAATTAGTTCATCATTTTATCTTTATTGGAGGCTTATAAGGGGCGGAGGAAATGATGAAACGTCCGGTCCATAAACCCATGATCCGTCATATTAGCCAAATAAATGGTAGTCAGTAGTGCTTCTTAAAAATGTGAAAAATGTGGAAAAATAACTTGTGTCCTTTGGGGGCTTCGATATTGATATTGGGTGTTGCACGGTAGATATACAGAGGGGCAAAAAAGTATTTAGTCAGCAAGCGATTGTGCAAGTTCTCCCACTTAAAATAATGACAGAGGTCTGTAATTTTCATCATAGGTACACTTCAACTGTGAGAGACAGAATGTGAAAAAAAAAATCCAGGAATTTTACATTGTACGAATTTATTTTTAAATTATGGTGGAAAACAAGAATTTGCTCAACCATTCAAAGCTCTCACTGACGGAAGGAGGTTTTGTCTCAAAATCTCCCGATACATGGACCCATTCATTCTTTCCTTAAAGGGGAACATTATCAGCAGACCTATGTAAGCGTCAATATATACCTTGATGTTGCAGAAAAAAAGACCATATATTTTTTGAACCGATTTCCGAACTCTAAATGGGTGAATTTTGGCGAATTAAACGCCTTTCTGTTTATCGCTCTATGGCGCCATTTTCCCCCTACCACATCACACGCATCGAGTCGAATCAGCTCTGTTATTTTCCGTTTTTTCGACTATTTTCCGATACCTTGGAGACATCATGCCTCGTCGGTGTGTTGTCGGAGGGTGTAAAAACACGATCAGGGACGGATTCAAGTTGATTTACGTTGAATGTGCATCGATTAGCACTATTTAGGCTAGGTGTGTGTACATATTGCAGCATTATGCCTCATTTGTAGCTATATTTACATCCAGCCTTTCCCTCCATCCACATTTAATGCCAAACAAACACTTACCAATCGACGGATTTAAGTTGCTCCAGTGTCAATACATGCAAAAGTCCCTTGTTTGGTTTTTACCGGAGATGCCATGACAGGGATGGATAACCTGCAGATGCATTCCCAACGATTGTTACGCCTGTTCGGCATCGGGTTCGATTCCCTCGAGGATGCGTCAAAATTGAACACAGCAAAGGTAAGGTTTACTTATTAATTTGAATAACAAAAGGTGCTAAAGAACAAAAATACTGGAGCTAAGAAAAGGCAAACAAAAGACGCTGGCGTGAAAGCTAGGATCAACAAATAGTAAACTAAACTGGCACATAGGCACACAAAGGGGAAAACACAACATTTTGCATGAGAGCTAAGAATGGATAAAATTGCGCAGCGTGAGAGCTGGCGAGAATGATACAGAAATTGCATGAAAGCAAAAGCGCAAATGAGACGTACCGTTGTGTAAGAACAAATTTGGATCCCAGGCTGAACAACAAAAGATGCAGGCTTATATAAGGCAGGTGATTAGTGAGGACAGGTGTGCAGGGCCGTGAGTAGCAGGTGAAACTGATAAACTACCGTGGTGACCGTCTAAACAGGAAATAATAGGATCAGACGGAGAGTGAAAGTAAAACTGGAACAACAATCAATAATATGTGGAGGATCCAAAAAGCGGATCTCAACAACGATAAAGTCAACGAAATCACAAAGGTGAGTGTTGTTGATTTTATTGACTTATGTGCTAATCAGACATATTTGGTCGCGGCATGACTGCCAGCTAATCAATGCTAACATGCTATTTAGGCTACCTGTATGTACATTTGAAACTATATTTACATCCAGTGTTTCCCTCCACCCACATTTAATGCCAAACAAACACTTACCAATCGACGGATTTAAGTTGCCCCAGTGTCAAGAGATGCGAAAGTCTCTCGTTTGGTTTTTAGCGGTGATGCTACGACAGAGATGGCACAGAGGTGGATAACCTGCAGATGCATTCCCAACGATTGTTACGCCTGTTCGGCATCGGCATTCCCTCGAGGATGCGTCGAAGTTGAACACAGCAAAGGTAAGGTTTAACTACTTATTTGAATAACAAAAGGTGCTAAAGAACAAAAATACTGGAGCTAAGAAAAGGCAAACAAAAGACGCTAGCATGAAAGCTAGGATAAACAAATAGTAAACTAAACTGGCACGTAGGCACACAAAGGGGAAAACAAAACATTTAGCATGAGAGCTAAGAATGGATAAAATTGCGCAGCTTGAGAGCTGGCGAGAATGATACAGAAATTGCATGAAAGCAAAAGCGCAAATGAGATGTACCGTTGTGTAAGAACAAATTTGGATCCCAGGCTGAACAACAAAAGATGCAGGCTTATATAAGGCAGGTGATTAGTGAGGACAGGTGTGCAGGGCCGTGAGTAGCAGGTGAAACTGATAAACTACAGTGGTGACCATCTAAACAGGAAATAATAGGATCAGACGGAGAGTGAAAATAAAAATGGAACAACAATCAATAATATGTGGAGGATCCAAAAAGCGGATCTCAACAACGATAAAGTCAACGAAATCACAAAGGTGAGTGTTGTTGATTTTATTGACTTATGTGCTAATCAGAAATATTTGGTCGCGGCATGACTGCCAGCTAATCGATGCTAACATGCTATTTAGGCTACCTGTATGTACATTTGAAACTATATTTACATCCAGTGTTTCCCTCCACCCACATTTAATGCCAAACAAACACTTACCAATCGACGGATTTAAGTTGCCCCAGTGTCAAGAGATGCGAAAGTCTCTCGTTTGGTTTTTAGCGGTGATGCTACGACAGAGATGGCACAGAGGTGGATAACCTGCAGATGCATTCCCAACGATTGTTACGCCTGTTCGGCATCGGCATTCCCTCGAGGATGCGTCGACGGATTTAAGTTGATCCAGTGTCAATGCAAAATTCCTGATCGTTTGGTCCGCACATTTTACCGGCGATGCTAAAACAGACATGCATGGCCGAATAGCGTCAATAGCTTCAGTTTCTTCTTCAATTTCGTTTTCGCTATCTACCTCCATACTTCAACCATCTGTTTCAATACATGCGTAATCTGTTGAATCGCTTAAACCGCTGAAATCCGAGTCTGAATCCGAGCTAATGTCGCTATATCTTGCTGTGCTATTCGCTATAGTTTGTATTGGAATCGCCATGTGACGTCACAGGGAAACGGACAGTGGCTTAGGCAAATAGCGAAAATCAAGCACTTTAAAGCTTTTTTTAGGGATATTCCGGGACGGGTAAAATTTTGAAAAAAACTTCTAAAAATAAAATAAGCCACTGGGAACTGATTTTTATTGGTTTTACCCCTTCTGAAATTGTGATAATGTTCCCCTTTAACACGGATCAATCGTCCTGTCCCCTTCGCAGAAAAACAGCCCCAAAGCATGATGTTTCCACCCCCATGCTTCACAGTAGGTATGGTGTTCTTGGGATGCAACTCAGTATTCTTCTTCCTCCAAACACGACGAGTTGAGTTTATACCAAAATGGATACATGGATGATACAGCAGAGGATTGGGAGAATATCATGTGGTCAGATGTGGTATAAACTCAACTCGTCTTGTTTGGAAGAAGAAGAATACTGAGTTGCATCCCAAGAACACCATACCTACTGTGAAGCATTGGGGTGGAAACATCATGCTTTGGGGCTGTTTTGTTAAGATCCGTTACTCGGATCTTAACATATTATTATTATTGTTTTCCATCTTTGTTTTCATTCTCCGTTTGACCCTGTTAATTCCTGTGTTAGTCTGTTACTATGGTTACTCATTAGTTCACTTGCTACTCACGGTCCTTTACACCTGCAACTAATAAATGGGTTGTACTTGTGTAGCGCTTTTCTACCTTCAAGGTACTCAAAGCGCTTTGACACTACTTCCACATTTACCCATTCACACATACATTCACACACTGATGGAGGGAGCTGCCATGCAAGGCGCTAACCAGCACCCATCAGGAGCAAGGGTGAAGTGTCTTGCTCAGGACACAACGGACGTGACGGGGGTGGTTCTAGGTGGGGATTGAACCAGGGACCCTCGGGATGCAAACGGCCATTCTCCCACTGCGCCGCGCCACGCCATCCCTAATAATCACCTTCACTATATAAGCCTTCCTCTTTTCTTTGTTCACTCTCGGATCCTAATTTACCTACGAGCAACAATGACGACTCTCCTCATACGACTGGTATGTTTTCTCTCCCGCTAGCTCATATGCTTTGCTACCCTTCATTGTTAGCTCACATGCTGATCGTTTTTCTTTTTCCATTTTTGTGCCTTCGTGCCCAGTTTAGTTTATTTGTACTTCCTAACTCACATGCTAGTGTCTTTTGTTTAACTTACTTCAATCAATCAATCAATCAATGTTTATTTATATAACCCTAAATCACAAATGTCTCAAAGGACTGTACAAACCACTACGACTACGACATCCTCGGAAGAACCCACATAAGGGCAAGGCGAACTCACACCCAGTGGGACGCCAGTGACAATGATGACTATGAGAACCTTGGAGAGGACCACATATGTGGGCAAACCCCCCTCTAGGGGACCGAAAGCAATGGATGTGGAGCGGGTCTAACATGATACTGTGAAAGTTCAATCCATAGTGGATCCAACACAGCCGCGAGAGTTCAGTTCAAAGCGGATCCAAGACAGCAGCGAGAGTCCCGTCCACAGGAAACCATCCCAAGCGGAGTCGGATCAGCATCGTAGAGATGTCCCCAACCGATACACAGACGAACGGTCCATCCTGGGTCCCGACTCTGGACAGCCAGTACTTCATCCATTGTCATCCGACCGGACCCCCTCCACAAGGGAGTGGGGGACAGAGGAGAAAAAAGAAAGAAGCGGCAGATCAACTGGTCTAAAAAGGAGGTCTATTTAAAGGCTAGAGTATACAAATGAGTTTTAAGGTGAGACTTAAATGCTTCTACTTAGCTGATCCGTGTTAAGGAAAGAATCGTGAGATTTTGAGGCAAAACCTCCTTCCATCAGTGAGAGCTTTGAATAGTTGACCAAATACTTATTTTCCACCATCATTTTACAAATAAATTCTTTAAAATTCCTACAATGTGAATTCCTGGATTTTCTTTCCACATTCTGTCCCTCACAGTTGAAGTGTACCTATGACGAAAATGACAGACCTCCGTCATCATTTTAAGTGGGAGAACTTGCACAATCGCTGGCTGACTAAATACTTTTTTGCCCCACTGCAAGTGACAGTTAATCCTCTCTTTGGCCTGCTAATGACTCGTATTTCGCTTCCCCTCGTCTTTATTCAGCAATAATTACTCCCGCTTGATTCATTAGCGCACGCCGGTTTGCTGTCGTGGGAAAAAAAAACAAACAAAAACAAAAAAAGACTGTCTGCGTTGTGAGATTAGTGCCACACGTCGACATATTTCTACATTTCTTCTTAGCCTGAAGTGGTGGTGAAGGATCACAGAGGATGGAAGACATAGTTGTTTGGGTGTGGGGGGGGGTGGGGAGGAAGGGAGTATTCATGACTTGGATGAACCGCATCAGACTGCAAGCGGCGTAGTCTGATGCAAACCCCGTTTCCATAGGAGTTGGGAAATTTGCGTTAGATGTAAATATAAACGGAATACAATGATTTGCAAATCCTTTTCAACCCATATTCAGTTGAATGCACTACAAAGACAAGATATTTGATGTTCAAACTCATAAACTTTTTTTTTTTTCTGCAAATAATAATTAACTTAGAATTTCATGGCTGCAACACGTGGCAAAGTAGTTGGGAAAGGGCATGTTCACCACTGTGTTACACTCAATAAACGTTTAGGAACTGACAAAACTAACTGTTGAAGCTTTGAAAGTGGAATTCTTTCCCATTCTTGTTTTATGTAGAGCTTCAGTCGTTCAATAGTCCGGGGGTCTCCGCTGCCGTACGAACCCCGTTTCCATATGAGTTGGGAAATTGTGTTAGATGTAAATATAAACGGAATACAATGATTTGCAAATCATTTTCAACCCATATTCAGTTGAATATGCTACAAAGACAACATATAAGATGTTCAAACTGATAAACTTTTTTTTTTTTTCTGCAAATAATTAACTTAGAATTTCATGGCTGCAACACGTGGCAAAGTAGTTGGGAAAGGGCATGTTCACCACTGTGTTACACTCAATAAACGTTTGGGAACTGACAAAACTAACTGTTGAAGCTCTGAAAGTGGAATTCTTTCCCATTCTTGTTTTATGTAGAGCTTCAGTCGTTCAATAGTCCGGGGGTCTCCGCTGTCGTACGAACCCCGTTTCCATATGAGTTGTTAAATTGTGTTAGATGTAAATATAAACAGAATACAATGATTTGCAAATCCTTTTCAACCCATATTCAGTTGAATGCACTACAAAGACAACATATTTGATGTTCAAACTCATAAACTTTTTTTTTTTCCTGCAAATAATAATTAACTTAGAATTTCATGGCTGCAACACATGCCAAGGTAGTTGGGAAAGGGCATGTTCACCAATGTGTTACACTCAATAAACGTTTGGGAACTGACAAAACTAACTGTTGAAGCTTTGAAAGTGGAATTCTTTCCCATTCTTGTTTTACGTAGAGCTTCAGTCGTTCAATAGTCCGGGGGTCTCCGCTGCCGTACGAACCCCGTTTCCATATGAGTTGGGAAATTGTGTTAGATGTAAATATAAACGGAATACCATGATTTGCAAATCATTTTCAACCCATATTCAGTTGAATGCACTACAAAGACAAGATATTTGATGTTCAAACTCATAAACTTTTTTTTTTTTCTGCAAATAATAATTAACTTAGAATTTCATGGCTGCAACACGTGGCAAAGTAGTTGGGAAAGGGCATGTTCACCACTGTGTTACACTCAATAAACGTTTGGGAACTGACAAAACTAACTGTTGAAGCTTTGAAAGTGGAATTCTTTCCCATTCTTGTTTTACGTAGAGCTTCAGTCGTTCAATAGTCCGGGGGTCTCCGCTGCCGTACGAACCCCGTTTCCATATGAGTTGGGAAATTGTGTTAGATGTAAATATATACGGAATACAATGATTTGCAAATCCTTTTCAACCCATATTCAGTTGAATGCACTACAAAGACAAGATATTTAATGTTCAAACTCATAAACTTTTTTTTTTTTCTGCAAATAATAATTAACTTCGAATTTCATGGCTGCAACACGTGGCAAAGTAGTTGGGAAAGGGCATGTTCACCACTGTGTTACACTCAATAAACGTTTGGGAACTGACAAAACTAACTGTTGAAGCTTTGAAAGTGGAATTCTTTCCCATTCTTGTTTTACGTAGAGCTTCAGTCGTTCAATAGTCCGGGGGTCTCCGCTGCCGTACGTACCCCGTTTCCATATGAGTTGGGAAATTGTGTTAGATGTAAATATAAACGGAATACAATGATTTGCAAATCATTTTCAACCCATATTCAGTTGAATGCACTACAAAGACAAGATATTTGATGTTCAAACTCATAAACTTTTTTTTTTTTCTGCAAATAATAATTAACTTAGAATTTCATGGCTGCAACACGTGGCAAAGTAGTTGGGAAAGGGCATGTTCACCACTGTGTTACACTCAATAAACGTTTGGGAACTGACAAAACTAACTGTTGAAGCTCTGAAAGTGGAATTCTTTCCCATTCTTGTTTTATGTAGAGCTTCAGTCGTTCAATAGTCCGGGGGTCTCCGCTGTCGTACGAACCCCGTTTCCATATGAGTTGGGAAATTTGCGTTAGATGTAAATATAAACGGAATACAATGATTTGCAAATCATTTTCAACCCATATTCAGTTGAATATGTTACAAAGACAACATATTTGATGTTCAAACTCATAAACTTTTTTTTTTTTCTGTAAATAATAATTAACTTAGAATTTCATGGCTGCAACACGTGGCAAAGTAGTTGGGAAAGGGCATGTTCACCACTGTGTTACACTCAATAAACGTTTGGGAACTGACAAAACTAACTGTTGAAGCTTTGAAAGTGGAATTCTTTCCCATTCTTGTTTTACGTAGAGCTTCAGTCGTTCAATAGTCTGGGGGTCTCCGCTGCCGTACGAACCCCGTTTCCATATGAGTTGGGAAATTGTGTTAGATGTAAATATAAACGGAATACCATGATTTGCAAATCATTTTCAACCCATATTCAGTTGAATGCACTACAAAGACAAGATATTTGATGTTCAAACTCAAACTTTTTTTTTTTTTTCTGCAAATAATAATTAACTTAGAATTTCATGGCTGCAACACGTGGCAAAGTAGTTGGGAAAGGGCATGTTCACCACTGTGTTACACTCAATAAACGTTTGGGAACTGAGAAAACTAACTGTTGAAGCTCTGAAAGTGGAATTCTTTCCCATTCTTGTTTTATGTAGAGCTTCAGTCGTTCAATAGTCCGGGGGTCTCCGCTGTCGTACGAACCCCGTTTCCATATGAGTTGGGAAATTGTGTTAGATGTAAATATAAACGGAATACCATGATTTGCAAAATCATTTTCAACCCATATTCAGTTGAATATTTTCCAAAGACAACATATTTGATGTTCAAACTGATAAACATGTTACGTCTGTTTGGCATCGTGGTGCCGGGTTTGATTCCCTCGTGGATGTGTCAACAAGTGAACACAGCAAAGGTAAGATATGAACAATTTATTTGACGAAAAGGATCTATGAAACAAAACACTGGTGCTAATAAAAAGGCAAACCAAAGACGTTAGCATAAAAGCTAGGATATACAACAATGAGAACTAAAACTGGCACGTAGGCACATAAAAGAGTAAAACAAAACATACGGCATGAGAGCTGGAATGAACAAATGGCTTAGCGTGAAAAACTAGCGAGAATGTACATTCGTGACGGAGTGCAGGCGTAACTCGTTGCGTGAAAGCAAATTAGAGTCCCAGGCAGAAGAATGAAAAGAGGAAGGCTTATAAAGGGAAGGGGCGGCATAGCTCGGTTGATAGAGTGGCCGTGCCAGCAACTTGAGGGTCGCAGGTTCGATTCCCGCTTCCGCCATCCTAGTCACTGCCGTTGTGTCCTTGGGCAAGACACTTTACCCACCTGCTCCCAGTGCCACCCACACTGGTTTAAATGTAATTTAGATATTGGGTTTCACTATGTAAAGTGCTTTGAGTCACTAGAGAAAAGCGCTATATAAATATACTTTGCTACTTCGCTTAACAGAGAACAGGTGTGCAGGAACCGGGAGTAACAGCTGAAACTAATACGTAACCATGGTGATGGACTAAATGGGAAAAAAACGGATCAAACGGATAATGAGAACAAAGATGGAAAAATAAACAATAATATAGTGTGTGAATGTTGTCTGTCTATCTGTGTTGGCCCTGCGATGAGGTGGCAACTTGTCCAGGGTGTACCCTGCCTTCCGCCCGGATCGCAACAAAACATTTTTTTGTGTGTGTGCAAATAATCATTAACTTTAGAATTTGATGCATGCAACACGTGGCAAAGAAGTTGGGAAAGGTGGCAATAAATACTGATAAAGTTGAGGAATGCTCATCAAACACTTATTTGGAACATCCCACAGGTGTGCAGGCTAATTGGGAACAGGTGGGTGCCATGATTGGGTATGAAAGCAGCTTCCATGAAATGCTAAGTAATTCACAAACAAGGATGGGGCGAGGGTCACCAATTTGTAAGCAAATTGTCAAACAGTTTTAGAACATTTCTCAACTAATTATTTCAAGGAATTTAGGGATTTTACCATCCACGGTCCGTAAAATCTACAACAAGTTCAGAGAATATGGAGAAATCACTGCACGTAAGCGGTGATATTACGGACTTTTGACCCCTCAGGCGGTACTGCGTCAAAACCCGACATCAGTGTGTAAAGGATATCACCACATGGGCTCAGGAACACTTCATAAAACCACTGTCAGTAACTACAGTTGGTCACTACATCTATAAATGCAAGTTAAAACTCTACTATGCAAAGCCAAACCCATTGATCAACAATATCCTGAAACGCCGCCGGCTTGGCTGGGCCCAAGCTCACCTAAGATGGACTGATGCAAAGTGGAAAGGTGTTCTGTGGTCTGACAAGTCCACATTTCAAATTATATTTGGAAACAATATCAATAAGGTGAGCTTTTAGTTTCATATGTTGGCCAGAGAGGCAGCACTTCAAATTTTTACACACACTTGTTATTTCATATGTTGACCAGGGGGGAGCACTTTTAAAATCGACACTCAGTCAATTTGAAAATGAGACATTCTCTATTTTGTTTTTTGCAATGAGCTTAAGGCCGATGACGAAAGGAGTCACGGACCACAGATGGCCCCTGTGCCGCACTTTGGGCAACCCGGCTGTAGAATGCTAACTGTTAATGGCCACGATAGTCTGAGTACCGTAGGGTATTTGTTCATCCTACGGTCACATATGGGACACGGGTTGTCTAAGGTCCGCGCCGGAAGTCGTAAAATCAGCTGTTCACCTGTCGGGTTTTTTCGGAGATGAATAGGGAAGTCCTTCTTTAGTTCCCGTCTTGTTTTATCATATATTGCTGCCTTTGCACCTGTCAATGTTTACTTTTGTGTTATGATCCGCTGCCCGGATAATCTCATATTCTGGTTTTGTTCCGTTTTTGTATTATAGTCTGCCAATGTTTGCCTTAGTTCCTTGTTCAGTCTGTTTCCATAGTAGCTTATTAGTTTCACCTGCGCCTTGCTTTCGACACACACCTGTTTTTGCTGATCACTGTTCTTATTTAAGCCTGCCCTTTCTGTGCATTCACTCTCGCGTCCTAGTTAGTGTTTCACACAGCTTGTGTTTCACTACAGCAGGGGTCACCAACCTTTTTGAAACCAAGAGCTACTTTTTGGGTACTGATTAATGCGAAGGGCTACCAGTTTGATACACACTTAAATAAATTGCCAGAAATAGCCAATTTGCTCAATTTACCTTTAATAAATAAATCTATATATATATATATAAAAAAAATGGGTATTTCTGTCTGTCATTCGTCGTACATTTTTTTTCCTTTTACGGAAGGTTTTTTGTAGAGAATAAACAAACTGAACCTTTTAAAAGAGGACAAAACACGAAAAAATAATTAAATTAAATTTGGAAACATAGTTTATCGTCAATTTCGACTCTTTAAAATTGAAAATTCAACCGAAAAAAATGAAGAGAAAAACTAGCTAATTCGAAAATTTTTGAAAAAAATTAAAACAAAAATGTATGGAACATCATGAGTCATTTTTCCTGATTAAGATTAATTTTAGAATTTGGATGACATGTTTTAAATAGGTTAAAATCCAATCTGCACTTTGTTAGAATATATAACAAATTGGACCAAGCTATACTTCTAACAAAGACAAATTATTATTTGTTCTAGATTTTCCAGAACAAACATTTTAAATAAAATTCAAAAGACTTTGAAATAACAGATTTTCTAGACTTGCCGGAATAATTTTTTGGAATTTTAAATCATAGTAAGCTTGAAGAAATATTTCACAAATATTCTTCGTCGAAAAAACAGAAGCTAAAATGAAGAATTAAATAAAAAATTTTTGTTTATTCTTTACAATAAAAAAAAAAATAAACACTTGAACATTGATTTAAATTGTCAGGAAAGAAGAGGAAGGAATTTAAAAGGTAAAAAGGTATATGTGTTTAAAAATCCTAAAATCATTTTTAAGGCTGTATTTTTTCTCTAATTGTCTTTCTGAAAGTTATAAGAAGCAAAGTACAAAAATAAATGAATTTATTTAAACAAGGAAGACCAAGTCTTTCAAATATTTTCAAATTCTATTTGAGTTTTGTCTCTCTTAGAATTAAAAATGTCGAGCAAAGCGAGACCAGCTTGCTAGTAAATAAATAAAATAAAAAAAAATAGAGGCAGCTCACTGGTAAGTGCTGCTATTTGAGCTATTTTTAGAACAGGCCAGCGGGCGACTCATCTGGTCATTATGGGCTACCTGGTGCCCGCGGGCACCGCGTTGGTGACCCCTGCACTACCGTAACGATTCCTACTCCATGTTTCTACTTGCCAGCTTCCGCACTATGCATTTGTTTACCTCTAGCTCTCAGGCTAGTAGTTTTTGTTTTGCCTTTTGTGCCTTGTGCAAGTTTGGTTGTTATTTCCCTAGCTCCCATGCTAGCGCTTTTGGTTTTTTCTAGCTCCCGTGCTGGTTCTGTTTGTTTTGCCTTTTCTGCCTGGTACCAGTTTTTCTGTTCATAGTCTGTTTTATTTATTGAATACATCTTCATTTCTTACTGTACGCTGTGTTCGAGCCCGACTGCATCATTGGAAGAACGCCTCCGCATCACACTTTTGTATGCATATTAAATCAATAAAAAAATCCTGACTTTGGAGCAATGTTCACGGACTCTAGAATTTGGTTCCCTATTAGATGCAATGGGTTTCTGTACATATTGAAAGTATTTTTCCTTTTTGGTGCCTCAAGAAGGGCGGGAATACAAGAACAAACACACACACTGTCCAAATATTGCCCTAGTTGCCATGAGGATGATGAAACGTCAGCGAGGACCACCTGGATGAAGTGTTTGGGCAGGATCCGACACTATGGAGCGGAACCTCTCCAGCAAAGCGGGCGGCTCTCATCAATCCATCAACGGGCCTAACGAGCTCAATCAGCGCCTCGCCAGCTCGATCATCTCTCCAGCGCACAAACAGATTAACTTTGCCATTTCATCCAAAGGTGCGGACGTGCTGGGGTTAGCCCGAGAGTTTCCAAAAGGTGTACTTTGCGATATTTTACGAAAACGACGACGTGGAGAAAGTCAAAGCGGTAAAACGCGGCGTCGGAGAAAGGAGCCAAGCTCAAAGAGAATAAAACAGTCGACGAGAGCGTGGACATATTTTAATCAAAGTGCAGGAATTGAATTAAGGGAAGGCGGTCAATGAAAAGTCCCGGCGCTTTACTGAAAGGAAGTGAACGTGTCAGCGGACTCAAAGTAAGAATTAGCTTTAATGATTCCACTTGAGCGGGAAGTCACAAAGGGGAATAAGCGTTGTTCATAAATATAACATCAAGATTTATAGTGCGGAGTATGTTATCAAAATTTAACATGTACAATAAATTAATAAAACCTACCGTATGCAATATATCACCGAAACTTAAGGTCTCCAATACATCACCAAAATTAAACGATTAAAACACTCTATATCAGGGGTCACCAACGCGGTGCCCGTAAGGACCGGATGAGTCGCCTGCTGGCTTGTTCTAAAAATAGCTCAAATAGCAGCACTTACCAGTGAGCTGCCTCAATTTTTTAAATGTTATTTATTTACTAGCAAGCTGGTCTCGCTTTGCTCGACATGTTTAATTCTAAGAGAGACAAAACTCAAATAGAATTTGAAAATCCCAAAAATATTTTAAAGACTTGTTTAAATAAATTGATTTAATTTTTTACTTTGCCTCACAAAACTTTCAGAAAGACAATTTTGGATAGGAAATACAACCTTAAAAATGATTTTAGGAATTTTAAACACATATACCTTTTAAATTCCTTCCTCTTCTTTCCTGACAATTTAAATCAATGTTTAAGTGTTTTTTTTTTTTTATTGTAAAGAATAATAAATACATTTTAATTTAATTCTTCATTTTAGCCTCGGTTTTTTCGACGAAGAATATTTGTGAAATATTTCTTCAAATTTATGATTAAAATTTAAAAAAAAATATTCTGGCAAATCTAGAAAATCTGTAAAATCAAATTTAAATCTTATTTCAAAGTCTTTTGAATTTCTTTTAAAATTTTTGTTCTGGAAAATCTATATAAGAAATAATGATTTATCTTTGTTAGAAATATAGCTTGGTCCAATTTGTTATATATTCTAACAAAGTGCAGATTGGATGTTAACCTATTTAAAACATGTCATCCAAATTCTAAAATTAATCTTAATCAGGAAAAATGACTAATGATGTTCAATAAATTATTTTTTTAGTTTGTTCAAAAAGATTCAAATTAGCTAGTTTTTCTCTTCATTTTTTGGGGGGTTGAATTTTGAATTTTAAAGAGTCGAAATTGAAGATAAACTATGTTTAAAAATAAAATTTTCATTTTTTTTTTCCTGTTTTCTCCTCTTTTAAACCACTCAATTAAGTGTTTTTTTTTCATTATTTATTCTCTACAAAAACCCTTGCGTAAAAGGAAAAAAATGTACGACGGAATGACGGACAGAATTGCCTATTTATATATATATATATATATATATATATATAGATTTATTTATCAAAGGTAAATTGAGCAAATTGGCTATTTCTGGCAATTTATTTAAGTGTGTATCAAACTGGTAGCCCTTGGCATTAATCAGTACCCAAGAAGTAGCTCTTGGTTTCAGAAAAAATTGGTGACGCCTGCTCTATATTATCAAAATGAAGCGTATAGAATCCATCACCAAAATGTTGCCTATACAATAGATAACTAAAACTTGACATACTGTATATGCAAACTCAAAACCAGTGAAGTTGGCACGTTGTGTAAATAGTAAATAAAAACAGAATACAATGATTTGCAAATCCTTTTCAACTTATATTCAATTGAATAGACTGCAAAGACAAGATTTTTGACGTTCGAACCGGAAAACGTTGTTATTTTTTGCAAATATTAGCTCATTTGGAATTTGATGCCGGCAACATGTTTCAAAAAAGCTGGCACAAGTGGCGAGAAAGACTGAGAAAGTTGAGGAATGCTCATCAAACACTTATTTGGAACATCCCACAGGTGAACAGGCATGATTGGGTACAAAAGCAGCTTCCATGAAATGCTCAGTCATTCACAAACAAGGATGGGGCGAGGGTCAGCACTTTGTGAAAAAATGCGTGAGCAAATTGTCCGACAGTTTAAGAATAACATTTCTCAACCAGCTATTGCAAGGAATTTAGGGATTTCACCATCTTCAATCCGTAATATCACCAAAAGGTTCAGATAATCTGGAGAAAATCACTCCATGTAAGCGATGATAATACGGACCTTTGATCCCTTAGGCGGAATTGCATCAATAAGCGACATCAGTGTGTAAAGGATATCACCACATGGGCTTAGGAACACTTCAGAAAACCACTGTCAGAAACTACTGTTTGTCGCTACATCTGTAAGTGCAAGTTAAAACTCTACTATGCAAAGCCAAAGCTACTTATCAACAACACCCAGAAACGCCGCCGGCTTTGGTGGGGCCGAGCTCATCTAAGATGGACTGATGCAAAATGGAAAAGGGTAATGTTGTCTAGCGAGTCCACATTTCAAATTGTTTGGCACAAAGAGGAAAATAACTATCCGGATTATTATAGGCGCAAAGTTCTAAAGCCAGCATCTGTGATGGTATGGGGGTGTATTAGTGCCCAAGGCATGGGTAACTTACACATCTGTGAAGGCACCATTAATGCTAAAAGGTACATATAGGTTTTGGAACGACATATGCTGCCATCCAAGCACTGTCTTTTTCATGGACGCCCCTGCTTATTTCAGCAAAACAATGCCAAGCCACATTCAGCACGTGTTACAACAGCGTGGCTTCGTAAAAAAAGAGTGCGGGTACTTTCCTGGCCCGCCTGCAGTCCAGACCTGTCTCCCATCGAAAATGTGTGGCGCGTTATGAAGCGTAAAATACGACAGCAGAGACCCCGGACTGTTGAACGACTGAAGCTCTACATAAAACAAGAATGGGAAAGAATTCCACTTTCAAAAGTTCAACAATTAGTTTCCTCAGTTCCCAAATGTTTATTGAGTGTTGTTAAAAGAAAAGGTGATGTAACACAGTGGTGAACATGCCCTTTCCCAACTACTTCGGCACGTGTTGCAGCCATGACATTCTAAGGTAATTATTATCTCCAAAAATAAAACAGATTTATGAGTTTGAACATCAAATATCTTGACTTTGTAGTGCATTCAATTGAATATGGGTTGAGAAGGAATCATTGTATTCCGTTTATATTTACATTTAACACCATTTCCCAACTCATATGGAAACGGGGTTTGTACAAAGTATGTAAGTTTATGGTTTATAATTCAATACAGACACATACACAATGTTTATATTGCTAGCACGAGGGGTTTTGTCAGCGGTAGAAGACATCGGACGCGAAGACGCCGTCGATTCCCTTTCAATCTGCCATTTTTCCTCCCGCCTCCACTTTTAACTTTTTGACGCCACAGAGATGAAACGCAATCTGTTTGATGTACGAGACGTGAGCTCGCAATCTTCATCAGGAAAATATGTTCAAGTACATAAAAATATGTTCAAGTACATGCAAATATGTTCGGGGGGGTTGGGTTGGCGGTAGCTGGGTGGATATTGTAGCCCGGAAGAGTCAGGGATACATGGGATTATGGGTATTTGTTCTGTCGTGTTTATGTTGTCTTATAGTGCGGATGTTCTCCTGAAATGTGTTTGTCATTCTTGTTTGGTGTGGGTTCACAGTGTGGCGCGTATTAGTAAGAGTGCTAAAGTTTTTTAAACGGCCACCCTCAGTGTGACCTGTATGGCTGTTGAATAAGGATGCCTTGCAGTCTCTTCCGTGTGTCTGCAATAGCCTCGTCAAACAAATCTTTTGGCTGGCAAGCTATTCGTGCAAGCTGTAGAGGGCGCTAGTGACATCATTGCACGACCTTATTATTATTCATCGGGTGAACACCAGCGTACATTTGAGAGAATAATTACTCTGAAATTCGGGAGCCTCAGGGGAAAATTTGGTAGGGTTGGCAGGTGTGACGCTGTCAAGCATTGAGAAAAACCGTATAAACGCAACGTGTGGTACTAGAAGTTGAAGAGGAAGTCGTGTGACATCATCAGGACCACCGCCACCTTCTTCTGCTCTCATTGAGGCTTTGAGCCCACCGGGAGGCTCCTCAAGAGCCCTAAGTACATGTCAGCATGTGCAAGTACATGAAAATATGTTCAAGTACATGCAAATATGTTCAAGTACATGAAAATATGTTCAAGTACATGCAAATATGTTCAACTACATGTACATACTGGAAGTTTTGTCACGCCTATGGTTTATGTTTTGTTTTTGTCATGTTTGGTCATGTTATGTTTTGTTTTTTGGACATTCAGTTCTGTTTTTGCACTTCCTGGTTTGTTTACGTCTCCATGCCAACTCATTGATTTTCACCTTGCCCTCAAGTCACGCCCCCGTCCTCAGCCCTCACACCTGTTAGTAATCGTTATAGTCATTATTTAAGCCATCCTGTTTCTGTCTTCCTCCTGGCAACTTTACCTACCTTACTTACTGATACCTTACACACTTTACCCATGTGTACCTCAACTCCTTCATGCCATTCCATGCTGTTTGTTTTTTCCACGCCACCTACGTTTTGCTATTCATGCCATCGTGCAAGTGTTTTTGTTTCAAGTTTATAGCTTACAGCCTTTGTCCTAGTCATTTGTTTTTGGAGTCAAGTATTTATTCTCCGCCCTTTGTTTGCCTTTGTGTTGTTTTGTTAGAATATTGATAAATATGTACTCACGTTCACGCCTGGTTCGTCCCAAATATTCTCTGCATCGAAGAAACAATCCGAGTCCAAGTCCTTGTTTGACAAGTTTAAGTAAAACCGAATTGGTGCAAGTACTTGTACATATGTCCAAGTGTAATGTACATATGTTCAGGTACATATCGATATGTTCAAGTACATATACATATGTTCAAGTACGTATACATATGTTCAAGTACATAAAATATGTTCAAGTATATACAAAGATATTCAAGTACATGCACATATGTTCAAGTACATAATCATTGTTCAACATGTACAAATATGTTCACGTACATGTACATATGTTCAAGTGCATGTACATATGTCCAGGTACATGTACAAATATTCAAGTAAATATGTTCAAGTGCATTTAAATATGTTCAAGTACATAGACATATGTTCAAGTATGCATACAAATGTTCAAATACATGTAAATATGTTCAAGTACATACATGTATGTTCAAGTACGTGTAAATATGTTCAAGTACATGTACATATGTTCAAGTACATGTACATATGTCCAGGTACTTGTACAAATATCCAGGTACAAGTAAATATGTTCAAGTGCATTTAAATATGTTCAGGTACATGTACATATGTTCAGGTACATACACATATGTTCAAGTACATGTACATATGTTCAGGTACATGTCAATATATTCAAGTACATATACATATGTTCAAGAACGTATAAATATGTTCACGTACATAAAAATATGTTCAAGTACACGTACATTTATTGAAGTACATGCACATATGTTCAAGTACATAATCATTGTTCAAGTACGTATACATTGTTAAAGTACGTATAAACATGTTCACCTACATACAAATATGTTCAAGTACATGTACATATTTTCAAGTACATGTACATATTTTCAAGTACATGCACATATATTCAAGTACATGCACATAATCATTGTTCAAATACGTATACATTGTTAAAAACGTATAAATATGTTCACATACATGTAAATATGTTCAAGTACATGTAAATCAGGTACATACACATATGTTCAAGTACATGTACATATGTTCAGGTACATGTCAATATGTTCAAGTACATATACATATGTTCAAGAACGTATAAATATGTTCACGTACATAAAAATATGTTCAATTACACGTACATATGTTCAAGTACATGCACATATATTGAAGTACATGCACATATGTTCAAGTACATAATCATTGTTCAAGTACCTATGCATTGTTAAAGTACGTATAAACATGTTCACGTACATACATATATGTTCAAGTACATGTACAAATGTTCAAGTACATGCACATATTTTCAAGTACATGCACATAATCATTGTTCAAGTACGTATACATTGTTAAAGTACGTATAAATATGTTCACGTACATGTAAATATGTTCAAGTACATGTAAATCAGGTACATACACATATGTTCAAGTACATGTCAATATGTTCAAGTACATATACATATGTTCAAGAACGTATAAATATGTTCACGTACATAAAAATATGTTCAATTACACGTACATATGTTCAAGTACATGCACATATATTGAAGTACATGCACATATGTTCAAGTACATAATCATTGTTCAAGTACCTATGCATTGTTAAAGTACGTATAAACATGTTCACGTACATACATATATGTTCAAATACATGTACAAATGTTCAAGTACATGCACATATATTCAAGTACATGCACATAATCATTGTTCAAGTACGTATACATTGTTAAAGTACGTATAAATATGTTCACGTATATGTAAATATGTTCAAGTACATGTAAATCAGGTACATACACATATGTTCAAGTACATGTCAATATGTTCAAGTACATATACATATGTTCAAGAACGTATAAATATGTTCACGTACATAAAAATATGTTCAATTACACGTACATATGTTCAAGTACATGCACATATATTCAAGTACATGCACATAATCATTGTTCAAGTACGTATACATTATTAAAGTACGTATAAATATGTTCACATACATGTAAATATGTTCAAGTACATGTAAATATGTCAAGGTATGTATAAATATGTTCAAGTACGTATAAATATATTCAAGTACATGCACATACTGTAAGTTCAAGTAAATGTGATGAAGTACATGTACATATGTCCGAGTACATGCAAATATGTTCAAGTGCAATGTATTTATGTTCAAGTACCGCACTTGTTCAAGAAATTGCATGATTTATTTATTATTGGTTTTTTTAGGGCTTGCCCTCCTGGGGGTTCTTCAGACCACCAAGCACCAACAGGAAAGCCTTTTTCAGGGTTACGATATTTTTTTTAATTTTTCAATAAGTCTCTCAGTTGCTTTCCAGCAATTGTCTTTTTCTCTTTCGTTCTCGCTCGCGCTCTGGCTCCAGCTCCAACCCTGTCCCTCCTTCCGGCTGCTGCTTATAACATAGCGACAAGGTGATTAGATGACAAGGCCCAGGTGGACCGTCTACGCACCTGTCGCTAATTTCGAGGCCGGTCCTGGCACACGCCGCCTCAGAATATCAACGTTATTACAAAGAATACGAGACCTATTATACTCTAGTAATGTTGGTTTTACTTCAAAATGCACGCGTTTAGTTGTGTTCAGTGTTGAAATAAAAATTATGATATGGGTCTTACGGAAATACATTTTAAAATATTTGGATTCTTGGCTCTCTCAGCCAAAAAGGTTCCCGGTTGAATCATTTTGTCAATGAGATATTGAGAAAAATTTCCTTTTTGGGTATTTTGTTAAATACAGTGTTACAATTGAAGTTGCATTCGTCTATTCGACACATATTTATTTGATATGACTATAAACTAAATACGGAATAAATGTCCCAACTTGCTAAAACACCAAAATTGAGTGGACAAGTGGTGACGTTTAAGTGGACAAGTGGTGACGTTTAAGTGGACAAGTGGTGACGTTTGAGTGGACAAGTGGTGACGTTTGAGTGGACAAGTAGCGACGTTTAAGTGAACAAGTGGTGACGTTTAAGTGGACAAGTGGTGACGTTTAAGTGGACAAGTGGTGACGTTTAAGCGGACAAGTGGTGACGTTTAAGTGAACAAGTGGTGACGTTTAAGTGGACAAGTGGTGACGTTTAAGTGGACAAGTGGTGACGTTTGAGTGGACAAGTAGCGACGTTTAAGTGAACAAGTGGTAAAGTTTGAGTGGACAAGTAGCGACGTTTAAGTGGACAAGTGGTGACGTTTAAGTGGACAAGTGGTGACGTTATAAGTGGACAAGTGGTGACGTTTAAGTGGACATGTGGCGACGTTTAAGTGGACAAGTGGCGACGTTTAAGTGGACAAGTGGTGACGTTTAAGTGGACAAGTGGTGACGTTTAAGTGGACATGTGGCGACGTTTAAGTGGACAAGTGGTGACGTTTAAGTGGACATGTGGCGACGTTTAAGTGGACAAGTGGTGACGTTTAAGTGGATAAGTGGTGACGTTTAAGTGGACAAGTGGTGACGTTTAAGTGGACAAGTGGTGACGTTTAAGTGAACATGTGGCGACGTTTAAGTGGACAAGTGGTGACGTTTAAGTGGATAAGTGGTGACGTTTAAGTGGACAAGTGGTGACGTTTAAGTGGACAAGTGGTGACGTTTAAGCGGACAAGTGGTGACGTTATAAGTGGACAAGTGGTGACGTTTAAGTGGACATGTGGCGACGTTTAAGTGGACAAGTAGCGACGTTTAAGTGGACAAGTGGTGACGTTTAAGTGGACAAGTGGTGACGTTTAAGTGGACATGTGGCGACGTTTAAGTGGACAAGTGGCGACGTTTAAGTGGACAAGTGGTGACGTTTAAGTGGACAAGTGGTGACGTTTAAGCGGACAAGTGGTGACGTTTAAGTGGACAAGTGGCGACGTTTAAGTGGACAAGTGGTGACGTTTAAGTGGACAAGTGGTGACGTTTAAGTGGACATGTGGCGACGTTTAAGTGGACAAGTGGTGACGTTTAAGTGGACATGTGGCGACGTTTAAGTGGACAAGTGGTGACGTTTAAGTGGATAAGTGGTGACGTTTAAGTGGACAAGTGGTGACGTTTAAGTGGACATGTGGTGACGTTTAAGTGGACATGTGGCGACGTTTAAGTGGACAAGTGGTGACGTTTAAGTGGACATGTGGCGACGTTTAAGTGGACAAGTGGTGACGTTTAAGTGGATAAGTGGTGACGTTTAAGTGGACAAGTGGTGACATTTGAGTGGACAAGTGCTGACGTTTAAGTGAACAAGTGGTAAAGTTTGAGTGGACAAGTGGCGACGTTTAAGTGGACAAGTGGTGACGTTTAAGCGGACAAGTGGTCACGTTATAAGTGGACAAGTGGTGACGTTTAAGTGGATAAGTGGTGACGTTTAAGCGGACATGTGGCGACGTTCAAGTGGACAAGTGGTGACGTTTGAGTGGACAAGTGGTGACGTTTGAGTGGACATGTGGTGACGTTCAAGTGAACAAGTGGTGACGTTTAAGTGGACAAGTGGGGACGTTCAAGTGGACAAGTGGTGACGTTTGAGTGGACAAGTGGTGACGTTTAAGTGGACAAGTGGTGACGTTCAAGTGAACAAGTGGTGACGTTTGAGTGGACAAGTGGGGACGTTTAAGTGGACAAGTGGTGACGTTTAAGTGGACAAGTGGTGACGTTTGAGTGGACAAGTGGTGACGTTTGAGTGGACAAGTGGGGACGTTTGAGTGGACAAGTGGTGACGTTTGAATGGACAAGTGATGACGTTTGAGTGGACAAGTGGTGACGTTTGAATGGACAAGTGGCGACGTTTAAGTGGACAAGTGGCGACGTTTGAGTGGACAAGTGGCGACGTTTAAGTGGACAAGTGGCGACGTTTGAGTGGACAAGTGGCGACGTTTAAGTGGACAAGTGGTGACGTTTAAGTGGACAAGTGGTGACGTTTGAATGGACAAGTGGCGACGTTTAAGTGGACAAGTGGTGACGTTTAAGTGGACAAGTGGTGACGTTTGAGTGGACAAGTGGCGACGTTTAAGTGGACAAGTGGTGACGTTTAAGTGGACAAGTGGTGACGTTTAAGTGGACAAGTGGCGACGTTTAAGTGGACAAGTGGTGACGTTTAAGTGGACAAGTGGTGACGTTTGAGTGGACAAGTGAGAGGCCGGTCCTGGCACACGCCCCTCTACAGTTAGCTTCAGAATATCAACGTTATTACAAAGAATACGAGACCTATTATACTCTAGTAATGTTGGTTTTACTTCAAAATGCACGCGTTTAGTTGTGTTCAGTGTTGAAATAAAAATTATGATATGGGTCTTACGGAAATACATTTTAAAATATTTGGATTCTTGGCTCTCTCAGCCAAAAAGGTTCCCGGTTGAATCGTTTTGTCAATGAGATATTGAGAAAAATTTCCTTTTTGGGTATTTTGTTAAATACAGTGTTACAATTGAAGTTGCATTCGTCTATTCGACACATATTTATTTGATATGACTATAAACAAAATACGGAATAAATGTCCCAACTTGCTAAAACACCAAAATTGAGTGGACAAGTGGTGACGTTTAAGTGAACAAGTGGTGACGTTTAAGTGAACAAGTGGTAAAGTTTGAGTGGACAAGTGGTGACGTTTAAGTGGACAAGTGGTGACGTTTAAGCGGACAAGTGGTGACGTTATAAGTGGACATGTGGCGACGTTTAAGTGGACAAGTGGCGACGTTTAAGTGGACAAGTGGTGACGTTTAAGTGGACAAGTGGTGACGTTTAAGCGGACAAGTGGTGACGTTATAAGTGGACAAGTGGTGACGTTTAAGTGGACATGTGGCGACGTTTAAGTGGACAAGTAGCGACGTTTAAGTGGACAAGTGGTGACGTTTAAGTGGACAAGTGGTGACGTTTAAGTGGACATGTGGCGACATTTAAGTGGACAAGTGGTGACGTTTAAGTGGACAAGTGGTGACGTTTAAGTGGACATGTGGCGACGTTTAAGTGGACAAGTGGCGACGTTTAAGTGGACATGTGGCGACGTTTAAGTGGACAAGTGGTGACGTTTAAGTGGATAAGTGGTGACGTTTAAGTGGACAAATGGTGACGTTTAAGTGGACAAGTGGTGACGTTTAAGTGGACATGTGGCGACGTTTAAGTGGACAAGTGGTGACGTTTAAGTGGATAAGTGGTGACGTTTAAGTGGACAAGTGGTGACGTTTGAGTGGACAAGTGGTGACGTTTAAGTGAACAAGTGGTAAAGTTTGAGTGGACAAGTGGTGACGTTTAAGTGGACAAGTGGTGACGTTTGAGTGGACAAGTGGTGACGTTTAAGTGAACAAGTGGTAAAGTTTGAGTGGACAAGTGGCGACGTTTAAGTGGACAAGTGGTGACGTTTAAGTGAACAAGTGGTAAAGTTTGAGTGGACAAGTAGCGACGTTTAAGTGGACAAGTGGTGACGTTTAAGTGGACAAGTGGTGACGTTATAAGTGGACAAGTGGTGACGTTTAAGTGGACATGTGGCGACGTTTAAGTGGACAAGTGGCGACGTTTAAGTGGACAAGTGGTGACGTTTAAGTGGACAAGTGGTGACGTTTAAGTGGACATGTGGCGACGTTTAAGTGGACAAGTGGTGACGTTTAAGTGGACATGTGGCGACGTTTAAGTGGACAAGTGGTGACGTTTAAGTGGATAAGTGGTGACGTTTAAGTGGACAAGTGGTGACGTTTAAGTGGACAAGTGGTGACGTTTAAGTGGACATGTGGCGACGTTTAAGTGGACAAGTGGTGACGTTTAAGTGGATAAGTGGTGACGTTTAAGTGGACAAGTGGTGACGTTTGAGTGGACAAGTGGTGACGTTTAAGTGAACAAGTGGTAAAGTTTGAGTGGACAAGTGGTGACGTTTAAGTGGACAAGTGGTGACGTTTGAGTGGACAAGTGGTGACGTTTAAGTGAACAAGTGGTAAAGTTTGAGTGGACAAGTGGCGACGTTTAAGTGGACAAGTGGTGACGTTTAAGCGGACAAGTGGTGAAGTTATAAGTGGACAAGTGGTGACGTTTAAGTGGATAAGTGGTGACGTTTAAGCGGACAAGTGGTGACGTTATAAGTGGACAAGTGGTGACGTTTAAGTGGACATGTGGCGACGTTTAAGTGGACAAGTGGCGACGTTTGAGTGGACAAGTGGCGACGTTTAAGTGGACAAGTGGTGACGTTTAAGTGGACAAGTGGTGACGTTTGAGTGGACAAGTAGCGACGTTTAAGTGAACAAGTGGTAAAGTTTGAGTGGACAAGTAGCGACGTTTAAGTGGACAAGTGGTGACGTTTAAGTGGACAAGTGGTGACGTTATAAGTGGACAAGTGGTGACGTTTAAGTGGACATGTGGCGACGTTTAAGTGGACATGTGGCGACGTTTAAGTGGACAAGTGGCGACGTTTAAGTGGACAAGTGGTGACGTTTAAGTGGACAAGTGGTGACGTTTAAGTGGACATGTGGCGACGTTTAAGTGGACAAGTGGTGACGTTTAAGTGGACATGTGGCGACGTTTAAGTGGACAAGTGGTGACGTTTAAGTGGATAAGTGGTGACGTTTAAGTGGACAAGTGGTGACGTTTAAGTGGACAAGTGGTGACGTTTAAGTGGACATGTGGCGACGTTTAAGTGGACAAGTGGTGACGTTTAAGTGGATAAGTGGTGACGTTTAAGTGAACAAGTGGTGACGTTTGAGTGGACAAGTGGTGACGTTTAAGTGAACAAGTGGTAAAGTTTGAGTGGACAAGTGGCGACGTTTAAGTGGACAAGTGGTGACGTTTAAGCGGACAAGTGGTGAAGTTATAAGTGGACAAGTGGTGACGTTTAAGTGGATAAGTGGTGACGTTTAAGCGGACAAGTGGTGACGTTATAAGTGGACAAGTGGTGACGTTAAAGTGGACATGTGGCGACGTTTAAGTGGACAAGTGGCGACGTTTAAGTGGACAAGTGGTGACGTTTAAGTGGACATGTGGCGACGTTTAAGTGGACAAGTGGCGACGTTTAAGTGGACATGTGGTGACGTTTAAGTGGACATGTGGCGACGTTCAAGAGGACAAGTGGTGACGTTTGAGTGGACAAGTGGTGACGTTTGAGTGGACATGTGGTGACGTTCAAGTGAACAAGTGGTGACGTTTGAGTGGACAAGTGGGGACGTTTAAGTGGACAAGTGGTGACGTTTGAGTGGACAAGTGGGGACGTTTAAGTGGACAAGTGGTGACGTTTAAGTGGACATGTGGCGACGTTTAAGTGGACAAGTGGCGACGTTTAAGTGGACATGTGGTGACGTTTAAGTGGACATGTGGCGACGTTTAAGTGGACAAGTGGTGACGTTTAAGTGGATAAGTGGTGACGTTTAAGTGGACAAGTGGTGACGTTTAAGTGGACAAGTGGTGACGTTTAAGTGGACATGTGGCGACGTTTAAGTGGACAAGTGGTGACGTTTAAGTGGATAAGTGGTGACGTTTAAGTGGACAAGTGGTGACGTTTGAGTGGACAAGTGGTGACGTTTAAGTGAACAAGTGGTAAAGTTTGAGTGGACAAGTGGCGACGTTTAAGTGGACAAGTGGTGACGTTTAAGCGGACAAGTGGTGAAGTTATAAGTGGACAAGTGGTGACGTTTAAGTGGATAAGTGGTGACGTTTAAGCGGACAAGTGGTGACGTTAAAAGTGGACAAGTGGTGACGTTTAAGTGGACATGTGGCGACGTTCAAGAGGACAAGTGGTGACGTTTGAGTGGACAAGTGGTGACGTTTGAGTGGACATGTGGTGACGTTCAAGTGAACAAGTGGTGACGTTTGAGTGGACAAGTGGGGACGTTTAAGTGGACAAGTGGTGACGTTTGAGTGGACAAGTGGGGACGTTTAAGTGGACAAGTGGTGACGTTTAAGTGGACATGTGGCGACGTTTAAGTGGACAAGTGGCGACGTTTAAGTGGACATGTGGTGACGTTTAAGTGGACATGTGGCGACGTTTAAGTGGACAAGTGGTGACGTTTAAGTGGATAAGTGGTGACGTTTAAGTGGACAAGTGGTGACGTTTAAGTGGACAAGTGGTGACGTTTAAGTGGACATGTGGCGACGTTTAAGTGGACAAGTGGTGACGTTTAAGTGGATAAGTGGTGACGTTTAAGTGGACAAGTGGTGACGTTTGAGTGGACAAGTGGTGACGTTTAAGTGAACAAGTGGTAAAGTTTGAGTGGACAAGTGGCGACGTTTAAGTGGACAAGTGGTGACGTTTAAGCGGACAAGTGGTGAAGTTATAAGTGGACAAGTGGTGACGTTTAAGTGGATAAGTGGTGACGTTTAAGTGGACAAGTGGTGACGTTTAAGTGGACATGTGGTGACGTTTAAGTGGACATGTGGCGACGTTTAAGTGGACAAGTGGTGACGTTTAAGTGGACATGTGGCGACGTTTAAGTGGACAAGTGGTGACGTTTAAGTGGATAAGTGGTGACGTTTAAGTGGACAAGTGGTGACATTTGAGTGGACAAGTGCTGACGTTTAAGTGAACAAGTGGTAAAGTTTGAGTGGACAAGTGGCGACGTTTAAGTGGACAAGTGGTGACGTTTAAGCGGACAAGTGGTCACGTTATAAGTGGACAAGTGGTGACGTTTAAGTGGATAAGTGGTGACGTTTAAGCGGACATGTGGCGACGTTCAAGTGGACAAGTGGTGACGTTTGAGTGGACAAGTGGTGACGTTTGAGTGGACATGTGGTGACGTTCAAGTGAACAAGTGGTGACGTTTAAGTGGACAAGTGGGGACGTTCAAGTGGACAAGTGGTGACGTTTGAGTGGACAAGTGGTGACGTTTAAGTGGACAAGTGGTGACGTTCAAGTGAACAAGTGGTGACGTTTGAGTGGACAAGTGGGGACGTTTAAGTGGACAAGTGGTGACGTTTAAGTGGACAAGTGGTGACGTTTGAGTGGACAAGTGGTGACGTTTGAGTGGACAAGTGGGGACGTTTGAGTGGACAAGTGGTGACGTTTGAATGGACAAGTGATGACGTTTGAGTGGACAAGTGGTGACGTTTGAATGGACAAGTGGCGACGTTTAAGTGGACAAGTGGCGACGTTTGAGTGGACAAGTGGCGACGTTTAAGTGGACAAGTGGTGACGTTTAAGTGGACAAGTGGTGACGTTTGAATGGACAAGTGGCGACGTTTAAGTGGACAAGTGGTGACGTTTAAGTGGACAAGTGGTGACGTTTGAGTGGACAAGTGGCGACGTTTAAGTGGACAAGTGGTGACGTTTAAGTGGACAAGTGGTGACGTTTAAGTGGACAAGTGGCGACGTTTAAGTGGACAAGTGGTGACGTTTAAGTGGACAAGTGGTGACGTTTGAGTGGACAAGTGAGAGGCCGGTCCTGGCACACGCCCCTCTACAGTTAGCTTCAGAATATCAACGTTATTACAAAGAATACGAGACCTATTATACTCTAGTAATGTTGGTTTTACTTCAAAATGCACGCGTTTAGTTGTGTTCAGTGTTGAAATAAAAATTATGATATGGGTCTTACGGAAATACATTTTAAAATATTTGGATTCTTGGCTCTCTCAGCCAAAAAGGTTCCCGGTTGAATCGTTTTGTCAATGAGATATTGAGAAAAATTTCCTTTTTGGGTATTTTGTTAAATACAGTGTTACAATTGAAGTTGCATTCGTCTATTCGACACATATTTATTTGATATGACTATAAACAAAATACGGAATAAATGTCCCAACTTGCTAAAACACCAAAATTGAGTGGACAAGTGGTGACGTTTAAGTGAACAAGTGGTGACGTTTAAGTGAACAAGTGGTAAAGTTTGAGTGGACAAGTGGTGACGTTTAAGTGGACAAGTGGTGACGTTTAAGCGGACAAGTGGTGACGTTATAAGTGGACATGTGGCGACGTTTAAGTGGACAAGTGGCGACGTTTAAGTGGACAAGTGGTGACGTTTAAGTGGACAAGTGGTGACGTTTAAGCGGACAAGTGGTGACGTTATAAGTGGACAAGTGGTGACGTTTAAGTGGACATGTGGCGACGTTTAAGTGGACAAGTAGCGACGTTTAAGTGGACAAGTGGTGACGTTTAAGTGGACAAGTGGTGACGTTTAAGTGGACATGTGGCGACATTTAAGTGGACAAGTGGTGACGTTTAAGTGGACAAGTGGTGACGTTTAAGTGGACATGTGGCGACGTTTAAGTGGACAAGTGGCGACGTTTAAGTGGACATGTGGCGACGTTTAAGTGGACAAGTGGTGACGTTTAAGTGGATAAGTGGTGACGTTTAAGTGGACAAATGGTGACGTTTAAGTGGACAAGTGGTGACGTTTAAGTGGACATGTGGCGACGTTTAAGTGGACAAGTGGTGACGTTTAAGTGGATAAGTGGTGACGTTTAAGTGGACAAGTGGTGACGTTTGAGTGGACAAGTGGTGACGTTTAAGTGAACAAGTGGTAAAGTTTGAGTGGACAAGTGGTGACGTTTAAGTGGACAAGTGGTGACGTTTGAGTGGACAAGTGGTGACGTTTAAGTGAACAAGTGGTAAAGTTTGAGTGGACAAGTGGCGACGTTTAAGTGGACAAGTGGTGACGTTTAAGCGGACAAGTGGTGAAGTTATAAGTGGACAAGTGGTGACGTTTAAGTGGATAAGTGGTGACGTTTAAGCGGACAAGTGGTGACGTTATAAGTGGACAAGTGGTGACGTTTAAGTGGACATGTGGCGACGTTTAAGTGGACAAGTGGCGACGTTTGAGTGGACAAGTGGCGACGTTTAAGTGGACAAGTGGTGACGTTTAAGTGGACAAGTGGTGACGTTTGAGTGGACAAGTAGCGACGTTTAAGTGAACAAGTGGTAAAGTTTGAGTGGACAAGTAGCGACGTTTAAGTGGACAAGTGGTGACGTTTAAGTGGACAAGTGGTGACGTTATAAGTGGACAAGTGGTGACGTTTAAGTGGACATGTGGCGACGTTTAATTGGACATGTGGCGACGTTTAAGTGGACAAGTGGCGACGTTTAAGTGGACAAGTGGTGACGTTTAAGTGGACAAGTGGTGACGTTTAAGTGGACATGTGGCGACGTTTAAGTGGACAAGTGGTGACGTTTAAGTGGACATGTGGCGACGTTTAAGTGGACAAGTGGTGACGTTTAAGTGGATAAGTGGTGACGTTTAAGTGGACAAGTGGTGACGTTTAAGTGGACAAGTGGTGACGTTTAAGTGGACATGTGGCGACGTTTAAGTGGACAAGTGGTGACGTTTAAGTGGATAAGTGGTGACGTTTAAGTGGACAAGTGGTGACGTTTGAGTGGACAAGTGGTGACGTTTAAGTGAACAAGTGGTAAAGTTTGAGTGGACAAGTGGCGACGTTTAAGTGGACAAGTGGTGACGTTTAAGCGGACAAGTGGTGAAGTTATAAGTGGACAAGTGGTGACGTTTAAGTGGATAAGTGGTGACGTTTAAGCGGACAAGTGGTGACGTTATAAGTGGACAAGTGGTGACGTTAAAGTGGACATGTGGCGACGTTTAAGTGGACAAGTGGCGACGTTTAAGTGGACAAGTGGTGACGTTTAAGTGGACATGTGGCGACGTTTAAGTGGACAAGTGGCGACGTTTAAGTGGACATGTGGTGACGTTTAAGTGGACATGTGGCGACGTTCAAGAGGACAAGTGGTGACGTTTGAGTGGACAAGTGGTGACGTTTGAGTGGACATGTGGTGACGTTCAAGTGAACAAGTGGTGACGTTTGAGTGGACAAGTGGGGACGTTTAAGTGGACAAGTGGTGACGTTTGAGTGGACAAGTGGGGACGTTTAAGTGGACAAGTGGTGACGTTTAAGTGGACATGTGGCGACGTTTAAGTGGACAAGTGGCGACGTTTAAGTGGACATGTGGTGACGTTTAAGTGGACATGTGGCGACGTTTAAGTGGACAAGTGGTGACGTTTAAGTGGATAAGTGGTGACGTTTAAGTGGACAAGTGGTGACGTTTAAGTGGACAAGTGGTGACGTTTAAGTGGACATGTGGCGACGTTTAAGTGGACAAGTGGTGACGTTTAAGTGGATAAGTGGTGACGTTTAAGTGGACAAGTGGTGACGTTTGAGTGGACAAGTGGTGACGTTTAAGTGAACAAGTGGTAAAGTTTGAGTGGACAAGTGGCGACGTTTAAGTGGACAAGTGGTGACGTTTAAGCGGACAAGTGGTGAAGTTATAAGTGGACAAGTGGTGACGTTTAAGTGGATAAGTGGTGACGTTTAAGCGGACAAGTGGTGACGTTATAAGTGGACAAGTGGTGACGTTAAAGTGGACATGTGGCGACGTTTAAGTGGACAAGTGGCGACGTTTAAGTGGACAAGTGGTGACGTTTAAGTGAACATGTGGCGACGTTTAAGTGGACAAGTGGCGACGTTTAAGTGGACATGTGGTGACGTTTAAGTGGACATGTGGCGACGTTCAAGAGGACAAGTGGTGACGTTTGAGTGGACAAGTGGTGACGTTTGAGTGGACATGTGGTGACGTTCAAGTGAACAAGTGGTGACGTTTGAGTGGACAAGTGGGGACGTTTAAGTGGACAAGTGGTGACGTTTGAGTGGACAAGTGGTGACGTTTGAGTGGACAAGTGGGGACGTTTGAGTGGACAAGTGGTGACGTTTGAATGGACAAGTGATGACG
Source organism: Nerophis ophidion (assembly GCF_033978795.1). Classification (NCBI taxonomy): domain Eukaryota; kingdom Metazoa; phylum Chordata; class Actinopteri; order Syngnathiformes; family Syngnathidae; genus Nerophis; species Nerophis ophidion. Next base: position 29,781,387 of record NC_084638.1, on the reverse strand, counting down.
TTTGAGTGGACAAGTGGTGACGTTTGAATGGACAAGTGGCGACGTTTAAGTGGACAAGTGGCGACGTTTGAGTGGACAAGTGGTGACGTTTAAGTGGACAAGTGGCGACGTTTAAGTGGACAAGTGGTGACGTTTAAGTGGACAAGTGGCGACGTTTAAGTGGACAAGTGGTGACGTTTGAATGGACAAGTGGCGACGTTTAAGTGGACAAGTGGTGACGTTTAAGTGGACAAGTGGTGACGTTTAAGCGGACAAGTGGTGACGTTATAAGTGGACAAGTGGTGACGTTTAAGTGGACATGTGGCGACGTTTAAGTGGACAAGTGGCGACGTTTGAGTGGACAAGTGGCGACGTTTAAGTGGACAAGTGGTGACGTTTAAGTGGACAAGTGGTGACGTTTGAGTGGACAAGTAGCGACGTTTAAGTGAACAAGTGGTAAAGTTTGAGTGGACAAGTAGCGACGTTTAAGTGGACAAGTGGTGACGTTTAAGTGGACAAGTGGTGACGTTATAAGTGGACAAGTGGTGACGTTTAAGTGGACATGTGGCGACGTTTAAGTGGACATGTGGCGACGTTTAAGTGGACAAGTGGCGACGTTTAAGTGGACAAGTGGTGACGTTTAAGTGGACAAGTGGTGACGTTTAAGTGGACATGTGGCGACGTTTAAGTGGACAAGTGGTGACGTTTAAGTGGACATGTGGCGACGTTTAAGTGGACAAGTGGTGACGTTTAAGTGGATAAGTGGTGACGTTTAAGTGGACAAGTGGTGACGTTTAAGTGGACAAGTGGTGACGTTTAAGTGGACATGTGGCGACGTTTAAGTGGACAAGTGGTGACGTTTAAGTGGATAAGTGGTGACGTTTAAGTGGACAAGTGGTGACGTTTGAGTGGACAAGTGGTGACGTTTAAGTGAACAAGTGGTAAAGTTTGAGTGGACAAGTGGCGACGTTTAAGTGGACAAGTGGTGACGTTTAAGCGGACAAGTGGTGAAGTTATAAGTGGACAAGTGGTGACGTTTAAGTGGATAAGTGGTGACGTTTAAGCGGACAAGTGGTGACGTTATAAGTGGACAAGTGGTGACGTTAAAGTGGACATGTGGCGACGTTTAAGTGGACAAGTGGCGACGTTTAAGTGGACAAGTGGTGACGTTTAAGTGGACATGTGGCGACGTTTAAGTGGACAAGTGGCGACGTTTAAGTGGACATGTGGTGACGTTTAAGTGGACATGTGGCGACGTTCAAGAGGACAAGTGGTGACGTTTGAGTGGACAAGTGGTGACGTTTGAGTGGACATGTGGTGACGTTCAAGTGAACAAGTGGTGACGTTTGAGTGGACAAGTGGGGACGTTTAAGTGGACAAGTGGTGACGTTTGAGTGGACAAGTGGGGACGTTTAAGTGGACAAGTGGTGACGTTTAAGTGGACATGTGGCGACGTTTAAGTGGACAAGTGGCGACGTTTAAGTGGACATGTGGTGACGTTTAAGTGGACATGTGGCGACGTTTAAGTGGACAAGTGGTGACGTTTAAGTGGATAAGTGGTGACGTTTAAGTGGACAAGTGGTGACGTTTAAGTGGACAAGTGGTGACGTTTAAGTGGACATGTGGCGACGTTTAAGTGGACAAGTGGTGACGTTTAAGTGGATAAGTGGTGACGTTTAAGTGGACAAGTGGTGACGTTTGAGTGGACAAGTGGTGACGTTTAAGTGAACAAGTGGTAAAGTTTGAGTGGACAAGTGGCGACGTTTAAGTGGACAAGTGGTGACGTTTAAGCGGACAAGTGGTGAAGTTATAAGTGGACAAGTGGTGACGTTTAAGTGGATAAGTGGTGACGTTTAAGCGGACAAGTGGTGACGTTATAAGTGGACAAGTGGTGACGTTAAAGTGGACATGTGGCGACGTTTAAGTGGACAAGTGGCGACGTTTAAGTGGACAAGTGGTGACGTTTAAGTGAACATGTGGCGACGTTTAAGTGGACAAGTGGCGACGTTTAAGTGGACATGTGGTGACGTTTAAGTGGACATGTGGCGACGTTCAAGAGGACAAGTGGTGACGTTTGAGTGGACAAGTGGTGACGTTTGAGTGGACATGTGGTGACGTTCAAGTGAACAAGTGGTGACGTTTGAGTGGACAAGTGGGGACGTTTAAGTGGACAAGTGGTGACGTTTGAGTGGACAAGTGGTGACGTTTGAGTGGACAAGTGGGGACGTTTGAGTGGACAAGTGGTGACGTTTGAATGGACAAGTGATGACGTTTGAGTGGACAAGTGGTGACGTTTGAATGGACAAGTGGCGACGTTTAAGTGGACAAGTGGCGACGTTTGAGTGGACAAGTGGTGACGTTTAAGTGGACAAGTGGCGACGTTTAAGTGGACAAGTGGTGACGTTTAAGTGGACAAGTGGCGACGTTTAAGTGGACAAGTGGTGACGTTTGAATGGACAAGTGGCGACGTTTAAGTGGACAAGTGGTGACGTTTAAGTGGACAAGTGGTGACGTTTGAGTGGACAAGTGAGAGGCCGGTCCTGGCACACGCCCCTCTACAGTTAGCTTCAGAATATCAACGTTATTACAAAGAATACGAGACCTATTATACTCTAGTAATGTTGGTTTTACTTCAAAATGCACGCGTTTAGTTGTGTTCTGTGTTGAAATAAAAATTATGATATGGGTCTTACGGAAATACATTTTAAAATATTTGGATTCTTGGCTCTCTCAGCCAAAAAGGTTCCCGGTTGAATCATTTTGTCAATGAGATATTGAGAAAAATTTCCTTTTTGGGTATTTTGTTAAATACAGTGTTACAATTGAAGTTGCATTCGTCTATTCGACACATATTTATTTGATATGACTATAAACAAAATACGGAATAAATGTCCCAACTTGCTAAAACACCAAAATTGTGTGTGGGGTTGAATAATTTTGATCACAACTGTAAGTTGGCAAACATTCCAGAAATGATCCGCGTTATCCTCGGTTTTCTCATACATTACCCGGAAAAAGAGCAATAAAAAAAAAAAAAAAAAAAAACCAGCGGGGTTAACCTTAAAATCCACTTTTATCCCGCCGGCTCTGCGGTTCACATCGGCGGGGGGGGGCGGCACCCACGGCGCCAGCTTTGGGGCGCGCCCGGCTGGGCTGATCAAAGAAGGAGGAGGCTAACGGTGCCCGGCGGGGGGTCTCGGCGGAGGTCGGCGACAGGTTATCAGCCCGGAGATGTTGGATGGCGGAAGTATGGAGAAGGTTCTAACAGAAAAAAGTAGACCTGGGAGGGTCAACCCAGGGCGGCATAGCTCGGTTGGTAGAGTGGCCGTGCCAGCAACTTGAGGGTTGCAGGTTCGATTCCCGCTTGTGCCATCCTAGTCACTGCCGTCGTGTCCTTGGGCAAGACACTTTACCCACCTGCTCCCAGTGCCACCCACACTGGTTTACATGTAACTTAGATATTGGGTTTCACTATGTAAAGCGCTTTGAGTCACTAGAGAAAAGTGCTATATAAATATAATTCACTTCACTTCACTTCCACCTCTGCCATTAAGGGAAATCATCTGTTCAAGGGTTTTTTTGAAATTTATCTTAACCCTACAGACAATGTTTATATCTAACCCAGGGGTCAGCAACCTTTTTGAAACCAAGAGCTACTTCTTGGGTACTGATTAATGCCAAGGGCTACCAGTTTGATACACACTTAAATAAATTGCCAGAAATAACCAATTTGCTCAATTTACCTTTAATAAATAAATCTATATATAAATTAAAAAAATGGGTATTTCTGTATGTTATTCCGTCGTACATTTTTTTTCCTTTTACGGAACTTTTTTTGTAGGGAATAAATGATGAAAAAACACTTAATCAAACGGTTTAAAAGAGGAGAAAACAGGAAAAAATGAAAATTAAATTTTGAAACAGTTTCGACTCTTTAAAATTCAAAATTCAACCCAGGAGAAAACCTAGCTAATTTGAAAAAATTAAAAAAATAATTTATGGAACATCAGTAGTCATTTTTCCTGATTAAGATTAATTTTAGAATTTTGATGACATGTTTTAAATAGGTTAAAATTCAATCTGCATTTTGTTAGAATATATAACAAATTGGACCGAGCTATATTTCTAACAAAGACAAGTAATTATTTCTTCTAGATTTTCCAGAACAAAAATTTGAAAAGAAATTCAAAAGACTTTGAAATAAGTTTTAAATTGGATTCTACAGATTTTCTAGATTTGCCAGAATTATTTTTTTTTAAATTTTAATTGAAGAAATATTTCACAAATATTCTTCGTCGAAAAAACAGAAACTAAAATGATTATTATTCTTTACAATAATAATAATAAAGAAAATACTTGAACATTGACTTAAATTGTCGGGAAAGAAGTGGAAGGAATTTAAAAGGTAAAAAGGTAAATGTGTTTAAAAATCTTAAAATCATTTTTAAGGTTGTATTTCTTCTCTAAAATTGTCTTTCCGAAAGTTATGAGAAGCAAAGTAAAAAAATAAATGAATTTATTTAAACAAGTGAAGACCAAGTCTTTCAAATATTTTCTTGGATTTTCAAATTCTATTTGAGTTTTGTCTCTCTTAGAATTAAAAATGTCCAGCAAAGCGAGACCAGCTTGCTAGTAAATAAATAAATAAAAATAAAAAATCGAGGAAGCTCACTGGTAAGTGCTGCTATTTGTGCTATTTTTTAGAACAGGCCAGCAGGCGAGTCATCTGGTCCTTACGGGCTACCTGGTGCCCGCGGGCACCGCGTTGGTGACCCCTGGTCTAACCTTTAAAGTGTAAAAAAACAAGTTAACTACCAATTGAATGTTTGCACTACTTTCTGTGTAGTAATACAGCATGTGATGAGGCTACTTGTATGTTCACATTACATCCTGTGTAGTAATACAGTATGTGATGAGGCTCTTGATTAAGTCACAGTGTATATGATTGGGACAAGTGGTGACGTTTAAGTGGAGAAGTGGTGACGTTTAAGTGGACAAGTGGTAAAGTTTAAGTGAACAAGTGGTGACGTTTAAGTGGACAAGTGGTGACGTTTAAGAGAACAAGTGGTGACGTTTAAGTGGACAAGTGGTGACGTTTAAGTGGAAAAGTGGTGACGTTTAAGCGGACAAGTGGTGACGTTTAAGCGGACAAGTGGTGACGTTTAAGTGGACAAGTGGTGACGTTTAAGTGGACAAGTGGTGACGTTTAAGTGGACAAGTGGTGACGTTTGAGTGGACAAGTGGTGACGTTTAAGTGGACAAGTGGTGACGTTTAAGTGGACAAGTGGTGACGTTTAAGTGGAAAAGTGGTGACGTTTAAGTGGACAAGTGGTGACGTTTAAGCGGACAAGTGGTGACGTTTAAGTGGACAAGTGGTGACGTTTAAGTGGACAAGTGGTGACGTTTGAGTGGACAAGTGGTGACGTTTAAGTGGACAAGTGGTGACGTTTAAGTGAACAAGTGGTGACGTTTAAGTGGACAAGTGGTGACGTTTAAGCGGACAAGTGGTGACGTTTAAGTGGACAAGTGGTGACGTTTAAGTGGACAAGTGGTGACGTTTGAGTGGACAAGTGGTGACGTTTAAGTGGACAAGTGGTGACGTTTAAGTGGACAAGTGGTGACGTTTAAGTGAACAAGTGGTGACGTTTAAGTGGACAAGTGGTGACGTTTGAGTGGACAAGTGGTGACGTTTAAGTGAACAAGTGGTGACGTTTAAGTGGACACGTGGTGACGTTTAAGTGGACAAGTGGTGACGTTTAAGTGGAAAAGTGGTGACGTTTAAGTGGAAAAGTGGTGACGTTTAAGTGGACAAGTGGTGACGTTTAAGCGGACAAGTGGTGACGTTTAAGTGGACAAGTGGTGACGTTTAAGCGGACAAGTGGTGACGTTTAAGTGGACAAGTGGTGACGTTTGAGTGGACAAGTGGTGACGTTTAAGTGGACAAGTGGTGACGTTTAAGTGGACAAGTGGTGACGTTTAAGTGAACAAGTGGTGACGTTTAAGTGGACAAGTGGTGACGTTTAAGTGAACAAGTGGAGTCGTTTGAGTGGATGAGTGAGTAAAAGGAAAGAACACAAAGAGGAAAGACACGAGGACAAAAGTTGAGAACTCCACAGCGAGGTTAGTGCTCCAAGGACACGTAAGAGAGTCAAGTGTAACTGCAGGGATGCTCGCTCGTCCACTTTGCACTAAAACGTGTGTGTGTGTGTGTGTGTGTGTGTGTGTGTGTGTGTGTGTGCGTGCGTGTCACTCACAGAAGGCCATACGGCTGCTAAACTAGCGTGACGGATGACCCCGCAGGCAAGAGCGAAATGACACTTTTCTAATGTGTCCGTGTGTGTGTGCGGGTGTCTACTCTCTACGTGTGTGTGTGTATGTGTGTGTGTGTGTGTGTGTGCATGTGAAGGCATTTTGAGCAGACGCGTCGCTCCTCTAAAGCAATTAGAGAAGCAGCCCAGTGTTTGTTTACAGTCCAAGTCAGTATTCTACTCATATTATCACACGCACGTACACATACACACACACACACACACACACACACAAACACACACACTATGTAGATTAGGCTAAGCAGGGCGATACAGCGAAAGCTAACAAGAGATAACGAGAGGTATTAAAATACCTGAAGTGTTTCAACAGAGTAATTTGTTGCCTGACACCTGATAATATCATCATATAGATCCTGTAAATAAATATACTTTTTATTTCTGTAATCTTTAATAGGAATAAAACAATACATAAATTAGTTAAACAATAATAATGAATGCATGTAATATTATTGTTAATGGGGCCCGTTGCACGAAACATTTTAGCATGTATTATTATCATTAAAGATAGTTTTATTATAACAATAATCAATTATTATTATCATTATTAATATAAGTAGTAGTTGTAATAGTAGTAGTAATAGTAGTTTTTTGTATGAAGTTTAAGATGTTGTAATTAATTTTTATTTTAATACAAAGTTTAAATTACATCTGATTTTTTTTAAATAGCGACAAAAAATATTTTATCCATACATTGTTATTTTAATAATAATATTTGTACTGTACAAATATTATATTATTATTAGTAGTAGTAGTAGTGGTAGTACTAATAGTAGTGTTTTGCAATAAGTATTACTACTACAGTGTTCTGTTATCCATCCATCCATTTCTACCACGTATTCCCTTTGGGGTCGCGGGGGCGCTGGTGCCTATCTCAGATACAATCGGGCGGAAGGCGGGGTACACCCTGGACAAGTCAAAATCTCATCACAGGGCCAACACAGATAGACATCCTGATCATAAATATTATAACCAAAAATTGTAACAAAAACAATAATTACAAATTTACATTAATCACACTAACTTTTTACTCCTACTGAATAACAATAATAATAACATAATTGTTACTTGATTTTGTATGAGGTTTCAGATGTTGTAATTACATTTTTATTAATTAAAGTTTAAATTACATCTGATATTTTTTTAAATAGTGACAACAATATTTTATCCATATATTATTTTATTAATAATATTAGTACTATAATATGTTATTATTATTATTATTATTAGTAGTAGTAGTACTAGTGTTTTGCAATAAGTATTACTACTACAGTTTTCTGTTATCACTGATCATAAATATTATAAGTAAAAATTGTAACAAAAACAATAATTATACATTTACATTAAGCATACTAACTTATTACTCCTACTGAATAACAATAATAATAATAATAATAATATAATTGTTACTTGCTTTTGTATGAGGTTTCAGATGTTGTAATCATTTTTTTAAATTTTAATACAAAGTTTAAATTGCATCTCATAAGTATTTTTTTAAATAGTGACGAAAATGTATTTCATCTACACATTGTTATTGTAATAACAATATCTGTACGATAATAATAATAATGTATTATTATTATTATTAGTAGTAGTACTAATAGCAGTGTTTTGCAATAAGTATTACTACTACAGTTTTCTGTTAACACTGATCATAATTATTATAACTAACAATTGTAACAAAAACAATAATTATACATTTACGTTAATCATAGTAGGTTATTACTCCTACGGAATAACAATAATAATAATAATATAATTGTTACTTGCTTTTGTATGAGATTTCAGATGTGGAAATTAACATTTTTATTTTAATACAACGTTTAAATTATATCTGATATTTGTTTTTATATTGTGACAAAAATGTATTTTATCTATACATTGTTATTTTATTATTAATATGTGTATCCATCCATCCATTTTCTACCGCTTATTCCCTTTTGGGGTCGCGGGGGGCGCTGGCGCCTATCTCAGCTACAATCGGGCGGAAGGCGGTGTACACCCTGGACAAGTCGCCACCTTATCCCAGATTATTATGTGTACTATACTAATAATGTATTATTATTATTAGTAGTAGTGGTACTAGTAGTGTTTTGCAATAAGTTTCTGTTATCACTGATCATGATTATTATATTTAACAATTGTAACAAAATAAGAATTGTACATGTACATTAATCATACTAATTAAGTTATTACGCCGACTGAATAACACTAATAATGTATTTTGTACTTGCTTTTGTATGAGGTTTCAGATGTTGCAATTACATCTTTAATTTAATAAAAAGTTTAAATGGCATCTGATAAGTATTTTTTCCAACTCCTGACAAAAAATTGATTTTATCTCTATATTTCAATTGTGATCAAATTGTGTTACTTTTATTTTAATCCTAAATTAAATTGAAAACAAAATGTAGATCCTTTTAAAAATGTGCATACACTTTTTTAATTTTAGTCAAGCAATTTTTTTTTGGATCTGCACGTCTTTCTATAGAAGATTTTTGTCAAACTTGGACTTGGACGTGGGTTGTTTCTCCGGAGCAAAGGATAGTTGGCACGAGCAAGACGTGAATGTGAGTACATGTTTATTTGTATACTAACAAAAACACAATCAAAGGAAGCAAAACAAAAGGCACGCACGAGGGCGGAGAACAAACTTGACTAAAAAACAAAAGACTAGCACAAAGGCTATAAACTTTAAACATGAGAGAAAACACTTGCACTGTGGCATAAAGATAACCAAAAACTTACTGTGACATGAGAATGAGGGAAACAGCATGGCTTGGGCATGAAGGGATTGAGGAATACGGAATGTGAAGTTGCCAGCCTGAAGACTTGGCAACTATGGTTTAAATAATAGCAGTGATAATTACCAGCAGGAGTGAGAACTGAGGACAGGGGCGTGACATGAAGGCAAGGTGAAAATCAATGAGTTGCTATGGAAATGAGAGAAACCAGGAAGTGCAAAAGTGGGAAACTAAGTGTCCAAAAAGGAACCAAACATGACAAAAACCAAACATGATCTCGTGGGCGTGACAATTTGTATTTTGTTGTACCCTGAACGTGCTTTAAATTGCTCTAAAACAAAATTAATAATTTACATAAGTATTGGTATAACGAATAACAACACACATTAAAAAATGTTGGGTTAAAAAAATAACTCGATTTTAACCCAACTGCTGGTACAGAAAAGGAAAAAACTCCTTATTTGAGTTACTTTATCTCAACATTTTGGATTAATTTTTTCAACCCTACTTTTGCATTGAATTATTTAACCAAAAAAATTGAGCTGTGGTAATTTAATGTTGGGTTATTCGCAACCAGACTATTGTGTTGAATTATTTAACCCAAAATTTTAGTTATTCTAACTCAATGTTGGTCGATTCATAACCCAACTATTGGGTTGAATTTATATAAGAAAAAAGCTGTGTTGTGCTCACTACAATGTTGGGTTATTCCAAACCAAACTATTGGGTTGAGTTATTTAACCCAAAATTTTAGTTATTCTAACTCAATGTTGGTCGATTCATAACCCAACTATTGGGTTGAATTTATATAAGACAAAAGCTGTGTTGTGCTCACTACAATGTTGGGTTATTCCAAACCAAACTATTGGGTTGAATTATTTAACCCAAAAGTTGAGTTATTCTAACTCAATGTTGGTTGATTCATAACCCAACTATTGGGTTGAATTTATTTAAGACAAAAGCTGAGATATGCTCTCTACAATGTTTGGTTATTCAAAACCCAAATATTGGGTTAAATTATTTAACCCAAAAGCTGAGTTATGCTCACTACAATGTTGGGTTATTACAAACCCAACTGTCAGGTTGAATTATTTAACACAAAAGTTGAGTTATTTTAACTCAATGTTGGTTGATTCATAACCCAACTATTGGGTTGAATTTATTTAAGACAAAAGCTGAGTTATGCTCACTGCAACGTTGGGTTATTCCAAACCCAACTTTTGGGTTGAATGAATTAACCCAAAATTTGAGTTATTCTGACTCAATGTTGGTTGATTCATAATCAAACTATCGGGTTGAATTTTTTTTAAGACAAACACTGAGTTATGATCACTACTATGTTGGGTTATTCCAAACCCAACTATTGGGTTGAATTACTGTTTTTAACTCAAAGGTTGAGTTATTCTAACTCAATGTTGGTTGATTCATAAGCCAACTATTTGGTTGAATTTATTTCACACAAAATCTGAGTTATGCTCACTACAATGTTGGGTTATTCCAAACCAAACTATTGGGTTGAATTATTTAACCCAAAAGTTGAGTTATTCTAACTCAATTTTGGTTGATTCATAACCCAACTATTGGGTTCAATTTATTTAAGACAAAAGCTGAGATATGCTCTCTACAATGTTTGGTTATTCCAAACCCAACTATTGGGTTGAATTATTTAACCCAAAACTTGAGTTATTCTAACTCAATGTTGGTTGAGTCATAACCCAACTATTTGGTTGAATTTATTTCACACAAAATCTGAGTTATGCTCACTACAATGTTGGGTTATTCCAAACCCAACTATTGGGTTAGATTATTTAACCCAAAAGCTGAGTTATGCTCACTACAATGTTGGGTTATTACAAACCCAACTGTCAGGTTGAATTATTTAACCCAAAAGTTGAGTTGTTCTAACTCAATGTTGGTTGATTCATAACCCAACTATTGGGTTGAATTTATTTAAGACAAAAGCTGAGATATGCTCTCTACAATGTTTGGTTATTCAAAACCCAACTATTGGGTTAAATTATTTAACCCAAAACTTGAGTTATTCTAACTCAATGTTGGTTGATTCATAACCCAACTATTTGGTTGAATTTATTTCACACAAAATCTGAGTTATGCTCACTACAATGTTGGGTTATTCCAAACCCAAATATTGGGTTAAATTATTTAACCCAAAAGCTGAGTTATGCTCACTACAATGTTGGGTTATTACAAACCCAACTGTCAGGTTGAATTATTTAACACAAAAGTTGAGTTATTTTAACTCAATGTTGGTTGATTCATAACCCAACTATTGGGTTGAATTTATTTAAGACAAAAGCTGAGTTATGCTCACTGCAACGTTGGGTTATTCCAAACCCAACTTTTGGGTTGAATGAATTAACCCAAAATTTGAGTTATTCTGACTCAATGTTGGTTGATTCATAATCAAACTATCGGGTTGAATTTTTTTTAAGACAAACACTGAGTTATGATCACTACTATGTTGGGTTATTCCAAACCCAACTATTGGGTTGAATTACTGTTTTTAACTCAAAGGTTGAGTTATTCTAACTCAATGTTGGTTGATTCATAAGCCAACTATTGGATTGAATTTATTTCACACAAAAGCTGAGTTATGCTCACTACAATCTTGGGTTATTCCAAACCCAACTATTGGGTTAAATTATTTAACCCAAAAGTCGAGTTATTCTAACTCAATGTTGGTCGATTCATAACCCAACTATTGGGTTGAAATTATTTAACACAAACCTGAGTTCTGCTCACTACAATTTAGCACTCCTTAACCCAATAGTTGGTTAAAAATGATAAGTTTTACCGCTGGTTTGTCCTACTCCTTCCCAACTACCGATCAAAATTATTCGTATTCCACAAAAATATACCCAAAAGCAAGATTTGAGTGACATTTTTAATACAAGAATTGCCGTGTATGGTCATAGTAGTTCTATACAGCATTATCGTATATTTTCATGTACATAAGATGTGCGATTGTAAATGTTAATGAGACTAATCCTTAATAAAATTCAATTCAAGAAAAAAGAACTTGTTTAATAAAAAAAAAAAAAAGCTGTTTTACTCATTGAAAAACAACCCAAAAATGGTTCATAGTTTTGAAAACCCAGAAATTGAGTTAAAATAATACCCTTACAATCCAAAAAATGGATTGCTTGTCACAGCCCGGGCGTGCGTCAGTGCGCATTCATCTGTGCGCTATGCTGAGCCCAGCTCCAAGAGACCGGCGGCAATGAGCAGATGCAATCAATCACCAGCAATCAACACACCTGGAGCTGATGATCCGACCCGCCTTTAAAAGCCCTGCACAACCTGCTATCCAGCGCCGGAACGTAACCTTCTGTTATTCCCCTCTGGTTCTCTGGTTGCCCCTTTTGGATTCTCGACCTCCCCCTTTAGACACGGACCTCTGACGCCTCGCTATTCGCCCTGACTATCTACCTGCCCACGGACTGCTTTCTTGCCTTGTCCCTCCTCTCGTTCAACATTATGGTACCACGTAACAGTTACTTCCCAGATAATCTCTCTCTCACACACACACATACACACACCTTGGATTTGTCACACTTCATTCTCTAGTTAAGTATATTGTTGTTTAATTATTATATATATTGTGTAATATACATAATGCATCATTGAGCTTCACTGCCCCCTTGTGTCTGTGCCGTTTATACTCCTCCCGTACGTAACATTGCTCTTCACAAAAATAACTCCAAAATTGAACCCAAAACTCGCAACCCATGTATTGGGTTATCAAAATATGTTGTTTGATTATTATATATATTTTGTAATATATATATAATACATCATAGAGCTTCACTGCCCCCTTGTGTCTGTGCCGTTTATACTCCTCCCGTACGTAACATTGCTCTTCACAAAAATAACTCCGAAATTGAACCCAAAACTCGCAACCCATGTATTGGGTTATCAAAATATGTTGTTTGATTATTATATATATTTTGTAATATACATAATACATCATTGAGCTTCACTGCCCCCTTGTGTCTGTGCCGTTTATACTCCTCCCGTACGTAACATTGCTCTTCACAAAAATAACTCCGAAATTGAACCCAAAACTCGCAACCCATGTATTGGGTTATCAAAATACCCCAGCATTTTTTAGCGTGCATAGATACTATGCAGTGCTGTCGGCCGCAGGCAGGGGGCAGCGCAGGGAGATCGAGCCAATGGTGTCGCCAACCCTCCAGAGAAGGCTAGTGCCACCTGTAACTGCGCTAAAAACAGCTGCCATCCATCCTGGCCGTGTTCTCTGAGGAAATCATGAGGGATGAGCTTTTAAACCGAAAAAAAAAAACAATAACACGCACGGATACGTTTCCTCAGGCATCCTGCAGGGTCGCCTCTCCCTGCGGGTCCGGGAATTAGACGCCTCTCCATAGTCAGCGACTTGTGCGTGGCTCCGTATCGCAAACACGCCCGCTGGCCCCCAAAGTGCTGCACTCGCTAATAAACAGCACGGACGCTTCAAAATACTTTGTGTTGGGAAATGAGGGGAAAATAGAAACTAAAACCTCAAGTGAATCCTCGGCCTGTTTCCCCATATGTTGTACATTCCTACTTTCCTACCAAGGTCCTCGCACAGTGCCTGACAAAAAATAAAAAAAAGTCTTCTTTTTCCTCATCCCATATACGACATCTGCTGAAAGTTTCATCAAATTCCAGCCAAAACTGTTGCTCTTTAGCAGAATGAAACAAAAGTGGAGCCTCTTGTCAATACACTACTCTATTTGTCTCTGTGGGCGAAGGCGAGGCCGCTAGCATATCTGAGAAGATAAGCCTCATAGCGTAAACTTAAAGCAACATAGTAAAAATGTATTACTCTTTGTGAGGGGGCGTGGCCTGCGGCCCTGCAGCGGGGCAGGGTGTGCCGGAGATCAATATCAGCCAATATTCAAAGGATCCTCAGTATCGTATCAGGAGTGGAACAAGTCGATACACGCTTATTTGGAAATGTTCCCATAGTAATGTAAGCAAGACTTCCTGTGTTGTTTACAATCAAGTCATAATAACATTGGTTTTGTTTCTCATGCAAACGGTCCATTTTTCATGTACAAACCTAGTTTCCATATGAGTTGGGAAATTATGTTAGATGTAAATACAAACAGAATACAATGATTTGCAAATCCTTTTCAACCCATATTCAGTTGAAAGCACTACAAAGACAAGATATTTGATGTTCAAACTCATGAACTTTATTTTTTTTTGCAAATAATAATTAACCACGAATTTCATGGCTGCAACACGTGACAAAGTAGTTGGGAAAGGGCATGTTCACCACTGTGTTACATCACGTTTTCGTTTAACAACAATAAATAAACGTTTAGGAACTGAGGAAACTAATTGTCGAAGCTTTGAAAGTGGAATTCTTTCCCATTCTTGTTTTATGTTGAGCTTCAGTCGTTCAACAATCCGGGGGCTCTGCTGTCGTATTTTACGCTTCATAATGCGCCACACATTTCCGATGGGAGACAGGTCTGGACTGCAGGCGGGCCAGGAAAGTACCCGCACTATTTTTTTATGAAGCCACGCTGTTGTAACACTTGCTGAATGTGGCTTGGCATTGTCTTGCTGAAATAAGCAGGGGCGTCCATGAAAAAGAAGGCTCTTAGATGGCAGCATATGTTGTTCCAAAACCTGTATGTACCTTTCAGCATTAATGGTGCCTTCACAGATGTGTAAGTTACCCATGTCTTGGGCACTAATGCACCCCCATACCATCACACATGCTGGCTTTTGAACTCAATAACAGTCTGGATGGTTCGCTTCTCCTTTGGTCCGGATGACACGATGTTGAATATTTCCGAAAACAATTTGAAATGTGGACTCGTCAGACCACAGAACACTTTTCCATTTCGCATCAGTCCATCTTAGATGATCTCTGGACCAGAGAAGCCGGCGGCGTTTCTGGATGTTGTTGATAAATGGCTTTCGCTTTGCATAGTAGAGCTTTAACTTGCACTTACAGATGCAGCGACAAACTGTATTTAGTGACAGTGGTTTTCTGAAGTGTTCCTGAGCCCATGTGGTGATATCCTTTAGAGATTGATGTCGTTTTTTGGCACAGTGCCATCTGAGGGATCGAAGGTCACGGTCATTCAATGTTGGTTTCCAGCCATGCCGCTTACATGGAGTGATTTCTCCAGATTCTCTGAACCTTTTGATGATATTATGGAGCGTAGATGTTGAAATCCCTAAATTTCTTGCAATTGCACTTTGAGAAACGTTGTTCTTAAACTGTTTGACTATTTGCTCACGCAGTTGTGGACAAAGGGGTGTACCTCGCCCCATCCTTTCTTGTGAAAGACTGAGCATTTTTTGGGAAGCTGTTTTTATACCCAATCATGGCACCCAGCTGTTCCCAATTAGCCTGTGGGATGTTCCAAATAAGTGTTTGGCGAGCATTCCTCAACTTTATCAGTATTTATTGCCACCTTTCCCAACTTCTTTGTCACGTGTTGCTGGCATCAAATTCTAAAGTTAATGATTACTTGCAGTTTGAACATCAAATATGTTGTCTTTGTAGCATATTCAACTGAATGTGGGTTGAATTTGATTTGCAAATCATTGTATTCTGTTTGTATTTACATCTAACACAATTTCCCAACTCATATGGAAACAGGGTTTGTAGTAAAAATTGTTAAAAAGGCAAAGGACGAGTGAGAACCGTATCGATCCTGTGGTCTGGAAATATCATTCCGACTTTGCCAGCAGAGGGGAGAGAGAAAGAAGGAGTTGCTGACAGGCGCCAGCGGCGATCGCTCACACGTTCAAACACCAAAAGCACGTGGATTCATTTATCACCTTCTCAGTTCCGCCTTGGCTGCCGACAGCTTTTTTTTTTCCCCCCCACCAAAATGTTTGGATGGCTAATCATAAATGGCGGCGCGTGACAGCCAAGAATCACACAGCGCCACCTGTTAGCGCCACCTGCAGATGTGACGGCAGGCCAAAACAACAAACTCCAGAAATTAATCACATTGGAGACCTGAGAAAGCTGGCTTACGAGCATTTAAAGGGGAACATTATCACAATTTCAGAAGGGTTAAAACCAATAAAAATCACTTCCCAGTGGCTTATTTTATTTTTCGAAGTTTTTTTCAAAATTTTACATACCCCGGAATACCCCTAAAAAAAGCTTTAAAGTGCTTGATATTTGCTATTGTCCATTTCCCTGTGACGTCACGTAGCGATGCCAATACAAACAACTGCGAATACCACAGCAAGATATAGCGACATTAGCTCGGATTCAGACTCACAATTTGAAAAGGGTTAAAAACAGTAAAAATCAGTTCCCAGTGGCTTGTTGTATTTTTGGAAGTTTTTTTCACAATTTTACCGGTCCCGGAATATCCCTAAAAAAAGCTTTAAAGTGCTTTATTTTCGCTATTTGCGACTCGACTATCCCTTTCCCTGTGACGTCACACAGTGCTGCCAATGTAAACAAACAATGGCGAATAGCACAGCAAGATATAGCGACATTAGCTCGGATTCAGACTCGGATTTCAGCGGCTTAAGCGATTCAACAGATTATTTTGAAACGAATGGTTGGAGTATGAAAGTATTGAAGAAGAAACTGAAGCTATTGAGCGAATAGCTATTGACGCTATTCATAGCCATAGCATGGCCGAATAGCTGCGTTAGCATAACCGGTAAAATGTGCGGACCAAACGATCAGGACTTTCGCATCTTGTGACACTGGAGCAACTTAAATCCTTCGATTGGTAAGTGTTTGTTTCGCATTAAATGTGGGTGGAAGGAAACGTAATATAGTTGCAAATGCATCTACAGGTTATCCATACATCTCTGTGCCATGTCTGCCTTAGCACCGCCGGTAAATAGCATGTTAGCATCGATTAGCTGGCAGTCACGTCGCGACCAAATATGTCTGATTAGCACATAAGTCAACAACATCAACAAAACTCACCTTTGCGATTTCGTTTACTTTATCGTTGCAAATGCATCTGCAGGTTATCCATACATCTCTGTGCCATGTCTGTCATCACGGGTAAAATGTGCAGAAACTCCGGCACATTCAATGGGGGTCTGGCGGCGGATTTCTTGCCACTTTCGCATCTTCGGGCCAGCGGTGCAACTTGAATCCCTCCCTGTTAGTGTTGTTACACCCTCCGACAACACACCGACCAGGCACGATGTCTCCAAGGTTCCAAAAAATAGTCGAAAAAACGGAAAATAACAGAGCTGAGACCCGGTGTTTGCAATGTGTTGAAAATGAAAATGGCGGCTGTATTACCTCGGAGACGTCACGTTCTGACGTCATCGCCAAAAGAGCGATAAACAGAAAGGCGTTTAATTCGCCAAAATTCACCCATTTAGAGTTCGGAAATCGGTTGAAAAAATATATATGGTCTTTTCTCTGCACCATCAAGATATATATTGACACTTACATAGGTCTGGCAATAATGTTCCCCTTTAAGCGATTCAACAGATTAAGCATGTATTGAACAGATGTTTGGAGTATGGAGGCAGATAGCGAAAACGAAATTGAAGGAAAAATGAGCGAATAGCTATTGACGCCTAGGCTGCTGCCCCCGCGACCCGACCTCGGATAAGCGGAAGATGATGGATGGATGGATGGATAGCTATTGACGCTATTTTCGGCGTTAGCATCGCCGGTAAAATGTGCAGACCAACCGATCAGGACTTTCGCAATAACACTGGATCAATAAGTCGATAACAACAACAACACTCACCTTTGTGATTTCGTTGACTTTATCGTTGGGAAAGCATCTGCTTTGAGTGTCGCAGGATATCTAGACATTCTTGTCATCTCTGTGCCATCTCTGTCGTGGCATCGCCGGTAAAAACCAAACGAGGGACTTTCGCATCTCTTGACACTGGAGCAACTTAAATCCGTCGATTGGTAAGTGTTTGTTTGGCATTAAATGTGGGTGGAAGGAAAGGCTGGATGTAAATATAGCTACAAATGAGGCATAATACACACAGCTAGGCTAAATAGCATGTTAGCATCGATTAGCATGCCGTGCTAATCGATGCACATGCTACGTAAATCAACTTGAATCCGTCCCTGATCGTGTTGTTACACCCACCGACGAGGCATGATGTCTCCAAGGTACCGGCAAACAGTCAAAAAAACGGAAAATAATAGCTGATTTAACTCGATGTGGTAGGGAAAATGGCGTTGATGACCGATGTGACGTCACGTTCTGACGTCGTCGCTCAGAGATGGATAAACAGAAAGGCGTTTAATTCGCCAAAATTCACCCATTTAGAGTTCGGAAATCGGTTCAAAAAACATATGGTCTTTTTTTCTGCACCATCAAGGTATATATTGACGCTTACATAGGTCTGCTGATAATGTTCCCCTTTAGCGCTAAATCCAGCACGGCCATTAAAGCTTAACAAATGAGAATATTAATGAAATAACAAGCCTACGCCTCGCTATGATGAAGACGACAAAATAATTACACTAATTAATAACCAATGCCAAATTTGATGAGACTGTGGGACGTCCACGGCTGTCAATGTTCAGTGTTTTTTTTTTTTGTTGTTGCTCCTTTTTTGACTATTATAAACACACAAAGACAAAATGAGACCAAATGTTCCTGGAGATCCCAATAGGATATTTTTACTCCAATCTCAGGTGTCGACTGCTTTTATCTAAAAACTAAAAGAATTCTTTGTTTTTGTTTCTACTTAAACACATGGAAAGACACAACGGGCCAAAAAACAAGTGCTAACTTTTTTAAAGCAAATTTGGAGTACAGGTCCCAAAACTACGGATGTCCCGATCCAGGTTTTTGCACTTCCGATCCGATACCGATATTTTGTTTTTGCACTTCCGATCCGATACTGGCCTATCCGAGCATTTAATAAAGTTATTTAGCCTACTTAGTTGCCAGATTCATGTTGAAAATGGTTTTAGTACTCTTGATAACAATTAGCCAGATGAATGAGGTGAGTATGAATAATACACAATGGTTGGTATTCAAGGATAAATACAAAATAGAAACAACTATACATGACAAACCGAAATAGCATCATTAAACAGTAAAGAAGTGAACAGTATAACGTGCAAATAATGCTGTAAACATTATTTAAAAAAGCAAAACACAAACAACCTGAGTGGGATAAAATGTCTATAATTTAGTTTTAATACTTGCTCTTGAACAAGTGTGAACTTAAAAAAAAAAAAAGAAAAAAAAACTATCGACTCACTCCTTTCAATTGTTTGCCCCAGTCAGGGGGGGGGCAAACAATTGAAGTCCGAGCATAATGGGGAGATTCTTTCTAACAAAGACGAGCACTTCAAGATGCTCATGTGCCAGCCTGCTCTTGTGTTCATCAATGATGAGTGAGGCTGTGCTAAAAAGCCTCTCACTCTAAAGAGTCGTTAAAATGTCTTACAACTTTACCACCACGCTTGACTTTATTGTGGCATGTTTTGCACTCCACCTCTTCACCTTTTTCGATTTGTAGGGTAAAATAATCCCACACAGCTGACATTTTTACCATAACTTTTAATTCACGCGGCCGTCTTCACGGTTAGAACACAGGCCTGTGTATGTGTGAAGGTGTGCTGGAAAATGCGGAACGGAGCGTAGGGAGCAGCAGAAGAGTGGAATGTATTATTTAAATCGGTGCGTTTGAAAACACGGACCGGATCTTGATCGGCATTTTCCCATGACTTGCCGATATGCGTTTTTTGGCAAATATCGGCGGCCGATCCGATCCAAATATCGGATCAGGAAAACCCTACCCAAACTACAGTTCCCAGTGTTTTTGGCTCGATGAGGAGAGACGTTTGGTACTGAACTGTAGTTACAGATCCAAACTACCCTCTAAAATCCTGCCCACGTGCTTCCTCTATATATTTGGGAGGTCCCCGGTTACATCACTGAGGCTGTCGCAGAGGGGTAGGGGTAATCTCAGCAGCCTCAGTAAGACACAATATAAGACTATTAATGAAATGCAAATGTGCTGAGAACGATGGATGATGGACGAGGACAATGGATGGATGAGGACGATGGATGAATACTATGGACAAGGATGATGGAAAATGAATGAAGACTATGGACAAAGACGATGGGTAATGAATGAAGACGATGAACGTTGGCGGAAGACGATGGACGAGGACAATGTACGACGATTATGGACGAGGACAATGGACAAAGACAATTGACAAGGACGAAAACGATGGATGAAGGGGACTGACAAGGGGGATGGAAGAAGATGATGGACAAGGACAATCGAATGAAAATGGAAAGACACAACGGTCCGAAAAAGGTCCCAAAACTACAGTTCCCAGTGTTCACAAGAACGATGGATGATGGACGAGGACAATGGACAAAGACAATTGACAAGGACGAAAACGATGGATGAAGGGGACTGACAAGGGGAATGGAAGAAGATGATGGACAAGGACAATCGAATGAAAATGGAAAGACACAACGGTCCGAAAAAGGTCCCAAAACTACAGTTCCCAGTGTTCACAAGAACGATGGATGATGGACGAGGACAATGGATGGATGAGGACAAAGGACAAAGACGATGGATGAATACTATGGACAAGGATGATGGAAGATGAACGAAGACTATGGACAAAGACGATGGGTAATGGATGAAGACAATGAACGTTGGCGGAAGACGATGGACGAGAACAATGTACGAAGACGATGGACGAAGACAATTGACAAGGACGAAAATGATGGATGAAGGCGACTGACATGGGGGATGGACGAAGAAGATGGACAAGAAAAATAAGATAATGGATAATGGACAAGGACAATCGAATGGAAATGGAAAGACACAACGGTCCCAAAAATGTCCCAAAACTACAGTTCCCAGTGTTCACAAGAGCGATGGATGATGGACGAGGACAATGCATGGATGAGGACGATGGGTGAAGACAATGGACGAAGATGATGGACGAATACCATGGACAAGGATAATGGAGGATGAACGAAGACTATGGATGATGGATGAAGACGATGGACAAAGACGATGGGTAATGGACGAAGACGATGAAAGTTGGCGGAAGACGATGGACGAGGACGATGGACAAAGACAATTGACAAGGACGAAAATGATAGATGAAGATGACTGACAAGGGGGATGGACGAAGACATTGGACAAGGAAAATAAGACAATGGATAATGGACAAGGACAATGGAATGGAAATGGAAAGACAGAACGGGCCAAAAAAAGGGCTAACTTTTTTAAAGCAAATTTGGCAGCCATAAACCTTAGAGAACAGTTCCCAAAAGTACAGTTGCTAGTGTTCACAAGGACGATGGATGATGGACGAGGACAATGGATGGATAAGGATGATGGATGAGGACAATGGACAAGGATGATGGAAGATGGATGAATACTATGGACAAGGATGATGGAAGATGAACAAAGACTATGGACAAAGACGATGGGTAATGGACGAAGACGATGAACTTTGGCGGAAGACGATGGACGAGAACAATGTACGAAGACGATGGACGAAGACAATTGACAAGGACGAAAATGATGGATGAAGGCGACTGACATGGGGGATGGACGAAGAAGATGGACAAGAACAATAAGATAATGGATAATGGACAAGGACAATCGAATGAAAATGGAAAGACACAACGGTCCCAAAAATGTCCCAAAACTACAGTTCCCAGTGTTCACAAGAGCGATGGATGATGGACGAGGACAATGCATGGATGAGGACGATGGATGAAGACAATGGACGAAGATGATGGACGAATACCATGGATAAGGATAATGGAGGATAAACGAAGACTGTGGATGATGGATGAAGACGATGGACAAAGACGATGGGTAATGGACGAAGACGATGAAAGTTGGCGGAAGACGATGGACGAGGACGATGGACAAAGACAATTGACAAGGACGAAAATGATAGATGAAGATGACTGACAAGGGGGATGGACGAAGACATTGGACAAGGAAAATAAGACAATGGATAATGGACAAGGACAATGGAATGGAAATGGAAAGACACAACGGGCCAAAAAAAGGGCTAACTTTTTTAAAGCAAATTTGGCAGCCATAAACCTTAGAGAACAGTTCCCAAAACTACAGTTGCTGGTGTTCACAAGGACGATGGATGATGGACGAGGACAATGGATGGATAAGGATGATGGATGAGGACAATGGACAAGGATGATGGAAGATGGATGAATACTATGGACAAGGATGATGGAAGATGAACAAAGACTATGGACAAAGACGATGGGTAATGGACAAGGACGATGAACTTTGGCGGAAGACAATGGATGAGGACAAAGTACGAAGACGATAGACGAGGACGATGGACGAAGACAATTGACAAGGACAAAACCGATGGATGAAGACGACTGGCGAGGGGGATGGACGATGGACAAGGAAAATAAGGCAATGGATAATGGACGAGGACAATCGAATGGAAATGGAAAGACATTGGGCCAAAAAACAAGTGCTAGTTTTTTTCAAGCAAATTTGGCAGCCATGCACCTTAGAGAACAGGTCCCAAAAGGACGATGGATGGAAACGATAGATCATGGACGAATATTATGGACAAGGATGATGAACGAAGCCGATGGACGAGGACGATGGATGATGGACGAGGACAATGGACAGTGGACGAAGATGATGGACAATGACGAATACTATGGACAAGATTGATGGAGGATGAGCGAAGACGATGGACAAAGACGATGGGCGATGGATAAAGACGGTGGGTGATGGACAGAGACAATGAACGTTGGCGGAAGACAATGGGCGAGGGCAATCTACGAAGACGGTGTACAAGGACGATGGACGAAGACAATTGACAAGGACCAAAATAACAGATGAAGACGATGGACGAAGACGACTGCAAAGGGGGAGGACAAATACGATGGATGACAGAAGATGGATGAGGACAAAGGACAAAGACGATGGATGATGGACGAAGACGATTTACAAGGACGAAGACAAATGAGAGATAAGGACATCAGCCAAGGATAATGGACAAGGACGATGGACGAAGACAATTGACAAGGACAAAAATAATGGACGAAGACGATGGATGATAGAAGATGGACGAGGACAAAGGACAAAGACGATGGATGATGGACGAAGACGATTTACAAGGACGAAGACAAACGAGAGATACAGCGTTGATACCGCATACCTGTCCTTAAAAACTGCTTTTTAAACAACGTTGCAAAATAGTTGTATTTGTAAATTGAAACTAATTGTCTTAGTGTTGTAGAATATTGGCCGGAAAATGACCAATAGTTCAATTATCAAATCAATGTCAGAAACCAACTGTGGAGGGGGGCGTGGCCTGCGGGCCTGCAGCGAAGCGGGGCGTGCCAGGACCGGCTTCGAAATCAGCGACAGGTCCGTTCTATGTGTCATACTTGATCATTTTGCGATATTGCCGTATTGTTGCTGAAAGGATTTAGTAGAGAACATCGACGATAAAATTCGCAACTTTTGGTCGCTACTAATAAAGCCTTGCCTGTACCGGAAGTAGCAGACGATGTGCGCGTGACGTCACGGGTTGTGGGGCTCCTCACATCCTCACATTGTTTACAATCATGGCCACCAGCAGCAAGAGCGATTCGGACCGAGAAAGCGCCAATTTCCTCATTAATTTGAGCGAGGATGAAAGATTCATGGATGAGGAAAGTGAGAGTGAAGGACTAGAAAAAAAAAAGACGAGGGCAGTGGGAGCGATTCAGATATTAGACACATTTTCTAGGATAATTCTGGAAAATCCCTTATCTGCTTATTGTGTTACTAGTGTTTTAGTGAGATTATATGGTCGTACCTGAAAGTTGGAGGGCTGTGGCCACGGGTGTGGTGACCGCTAGTGTCTCTGAGGGAAGCCACGTCATGGGCGGCATAGCTCGGTTGGTAAAGTTGCCGTGCCAGCGACTTGAGGGTTGCAGGTTCGATTCCCGCTTCTGCCATCCTAGTCACTGCCGTTGTGTCCTTGGGCAAGACACTTTACCCACCTGCTCCCAGTGCCACCCACACTGGTTTAAAATGTAACTTAGATATTGGGTTTCGCTATGTACAGCGCTTTGAGTCACTAGAGAAAAGCGCTATATAAAATAGAATTCACTTCACTTCACGTTTCTCGACGAGGCGAAGCGAAGGGAGCCGTTGGGGCCGGGCTGAGATTTTTTTTTTTTCCCCCTTCTCCACGGTGGAAGTATCCCATGTTCGGGGGCGGCCAGTCGGAGGAGGCAAGAGAGTCCGCAGCTGCCTCTTTGACAGGTGCACGAGGAACGACGCAAGCTCTCCGCTCATGTCTACGGTAAGAGCCGACTTATTACCACAATTTTCTCACCGAAACCTGCCGGTTGACATGTGGTAGGGAACCATGTTCGCTTTACCTCTCTGTTCCACATTAAAACTTCACCGTCAACTTTCGGGAATGTAAACAAGGAAACACCGGCTGTGTTTGTGTTGCTAAAGGCAGCCGCAATACACCGCTTCCCATCTACATCTTTCTTCTTTGACGTCTCCATTATTAATTGAAAAAATTGCAAAAGATTCAGCAACACAGATGTCCAGAATACTGTGTAACTATGCAATTGAAGCAGACGACTTATAGGTTCCCACCTACATCTTTCTTCTTTGACGTCACCATTGTTAAATAAACAAATTGCAAAAGGTTCAGCAACACAGATGTCCAGAATACTGTGCAATTATGCGATTGAAGCAGACGACTTATAGCTTCCCACCTACATCTTTCTTCTTTGACGTCTCCATTGTTAATTGAACAAATTGCAAAAGGTTCAGCAACACAGATGTCCAGAATACTGTGTAACTATGCAATTGAAGCCGACGACTTATAGCTTCCCACCTACATATTTCTTCTTTGACGTCTCCATTGTTAATTGAACAAATTGCAAAAGATTCAGCAACACAGATGTCCAGAATACTGTGTAATTATGCGATTGAAGCAGACGACTTATAGCTTCCCACCTACATCTTTCTTCTTTGATGTCTCCATTGTTAAATAAACAAATTGCAAAAGGTTCAGCAACACAGATGTCCAGAATACTGTGTAATTATGCGATTGAAGCAGACGACTTATAGCTTCCCACCTACATCTTTCTTCTTTGACGTCACCATTGTTAAATAAACAAATTGCAAAAGGTTCAGCAACACAGATGTCCAGAATACTGTGTAATTATGCGATTGAAGCGGACGACTTATAGCTTCCCACCTACATCTTTCTTCTTTGACGTCTCCATTGTTAATTGAACAAATTGCAAAAGATTCAGCAACACAGATGTCCAGAATACTGTGTAACTATGCGATTGAAGCCGACGACTTATAGCTTCCCACCTACATCTTTCTTCTTTGACGTCTCCATTGTTACTTGAACAAATTGCAAAAGATTCAGCAACACAGATTCCCTGAATACTGTGTAACTATGCAATTGAAGCCGACGACTTATAGCTTCCCACCTACATCTTTCTTCGTTGACGTCTCCATTGTTAATTGAACAAATAGTAAAAGATTCAGCAACACAGATGTCCAGAATACTGTGTAACTATGCAATTGAAGCCGACGACTTATAGCTTCCCACCTACATCCTTCTTCTTTGACGTCTCCATTGTTAATTGAACAAATTGCAAAAGATTCAGCAAAACAGATGTCCAGAATACTGTGTAATTATGCGATTGAAGCAGACGACTTATAGCTTCCCACCTACATCTTTCTTCTTTGACGTCTCCATTGTTAATTGAAAAAATTGCAAAAGATTCAGCAACACAGATGTCCAGAATACTGTGTAATTATGCGATTGAAGCAGACGACTTATAGCTTCCCACCTACATCTTTCTTCTTTGACGTCACCATTGTTAAATAAACAAATTGCAAAAGGTTCAGCAACACAGATGTCCAGAATACTGTGTAATTATGCGATTGAAGCAGACGACTTATAGCTTCCCACCTACATCTTTCTTCTTTGACGTCTCCATTGTTAATTGAACAAATTGCAAAAGATTCAGCAACACAGATGTCCAGAATACTGTGTAACTATGCGATTGAAGCCGACGACTTATAGCTTCCCACCTACATCTTTCTTCTTTGACGTCTCCATTGTTAATTGAACAAATTGCAAAAGATTCAGCAACACGGATGTCCAGAATACTGTGTAATTATGCGATTGAAGCAGACGACTTATAGCTTTCCACCTACATCTTTCTTCTTTGACGTCTCCATTGTTAATTGAACAAATTGCAAAAGGTTCAGCAACACAGATGTCCAGAATACTGTGTAACTATGCAATTGAAGCCGACGAGTTATAGCTTCCCACCTACATCTTTCTTCTTTGACGTCTCCATTGTTAATTGAACAATCTGCAAAAGATTCAGCAACACAGATGTCCAGAATACTGTGTAATTATGCGATTGAAGCAGACGACTTATAGCTTCCCACCTACATCTTTCTTCTTTGACGTCTCCATTATTAATTGAACAAATTGCCAAAGATTCAGCAACACAGATGTCCAGAATACTGTGTAATTATGCGATTGAAGCAGACGACTTATAGCTTCCCACCTACATCTTTCTTCTTTGATGTCTCCATTGTTAAATAAACAAATTGCAAAAGGTTCAGCAACACAGATGTCCAGAATACTGTGTAATTATGCGATTGAAGCAGACGACTTATAGCTTCCCACCTACATCTTTCTTCTTTGACGTCTCCATTATTAATTGAACAAATTGCCAAAGATTCAGCAACACAGATGTCCAGAATACTGTGTAATTATGCGATTGAAGCAGACAACTTATAGCTTCCCACCTACATCTTTCTTCTTTGACGTCTCCATTGTTACTTGAACAAATTGCAAAAGATTCAGCAAAACAGATGTCCAGAATACTGTGTAATTATGCGATTGAAGCAGACGACTTATAGCTTCCCACCTACATCTTTCTTCTTTGACGTCACCATTGTTAAATAAACAAATTGCAAAAGGTTCAGCAACACAGATGTCCAGAATACTGTGCAATTATGCGATTGAAGCAGACGACTTATAGCTTCCCACCTACATCTTTCTTCTTTGACGTCTCCATTGTTAATTGAACAAATTGCAAAAGATTCAGCAACACAGATTCCCTGAATACTGTGTAATTATGCGATTGAAGCAGACGACTTATAGCTTCCCACCTACATCTTTCTTCTTTGACGTCACCATTGTTAAATAAACAAATTGCAAAAGGTTCAGCAACACAGATGTCCAGAATACTGTGCAATTATGCGATTGAAGCAGACGACTTATAGCTTCCCACCTACATCTTTGTTCTTTGACGTCTCCATTGTTAATTGAACAAATTGCAAAAGGTTCAGCAACACAGATGTCCAGAATACTGTGTAACTATGCGATTGAAGCCGACGACTTATAGCTTCCCACCTACATCTTTCTTCTTTGACGTCTCCATTATTAATTGAACAAATTGCCAAAGATTCAGCAACACAGATGTCCAGAATACTGTGTAATTATGCGATTGAAGCAGACAACTTATAGCTTCCCACCTACATCTTTCTTCTTTGACGTCTCCATTGTTAATTGAACAAATTGCAAAAGATTCAGCAAAACAGATGTCCAGAATACTGTGTAATTATGCGATTGAAGCAGACGACTTATAGCTTCCCACCTACATCTTTCTTCTTTGACGTCTCCATTGTTAATTGAACAAATTGCAAAAGATTCAGCAACACAGATGTCCAGAATACTGTGTAATTATGCGATTGAAGCAGACGACTTATAGCTTCCCACCTACATCTTTCTTCTTTGACGTCTCCATTGTTAGTTGAACAAATTGCAAAAGATTCAGCAACACAGATGTCCAGAATACTGTGTAACTATGCGATTGAAGCCGACGACTTATAGCTTCCCACCTACATCTTTCTTCTTTGATGTCTCCATTGTTACTTGAACAAATTGCAAAAGATTCAGCAACACAGATTCCCTGAATACTGTGTAATTATGCGATTGAAGCAGACGACTTATAGCTTCCCCCCTACATCTTTCTTCTTTGACGTCTCCATTGTTAAATAAACAAATTGCAAAAGGTTCAGCAACACAGATGTCCAGAATACTGTGTAATTATGCGATTGAAGCAGACGACTTATATGTTCCCACCTACATCTTTCTTCTTTGACGTCACCATTGTTAAATAAACAAATTGCAAAAGGTTCAGCAACACAGATGTCCAGAATACTGTGTAATTATGCGATTGAAGCCGACGACTTATAGCTTCCCACCTACATCTTTGTTCTTTGACGTCTCCATTGTTAATTGAACAAATTGCAAAAGGTTCAGCAACACAGATGTCCAGAATACTGTGTAACTATGCGATTGAAGCCGACGACTTATAGCTTCCCACCTACATCTTTCTTCTTTGACGTCTCCATTATTAATTGAACAAATTGCCAAAGATTCAGCAACACAGATGTCCAGAATACTGTGTAATTATGCGATTGAAGCAGACAACTTATAGCTTCCCACCTACATCTTTCTTCTTTGACGTCTCCATTGTTAATTGAACAAATTGCAAAAGATTCAGCAAAACAGATGTCCAGAATACTGTGTAATTATGCGATTGAAGCAGACGACTTATAGCTTCCCACCTACATCTTTCTTCTTTGACGTCTCCATTGTTAATTGAACAAATTGCAAAAGATTCAGCAACACAGATGTCCAGAATACTGTGTAATTATGCGATTGAAGCAGACGACTTATAGCTTCCCACCTACATCTTTCTTCTTTGACGTCTCCATTGTTAGTTGAACAAATTGCAAAAGATTCAGCAACACAGATGTCCAGAATACTGTGTAACTATGCGATTGAAGCCGACGACTTATAGCTTCCCACCTACATCTTTCTTCTTTGATGTCTCCATTGTTACTTGAACAAATTGCAAAAGATTCAGCAACACAGATTCCCTGAATACTGTGTAATTATGCGATTGAAGCAGACGACTTATAGCTTCCCCCCTACATCTTTCTTCTTTGACGTCTCCATTGTTAAATAAACAAATTGCAAAAGGTTCAGCAACACAGATGTCCAGAATACTGTGTAATTATGCGATTGAAGCAGACGACTTATAGCTTCCCACCTACATCTTTCTTCTTTGACGTCTCCATTATTAATTGAACAAATTGCCAAAGATTCAGCAACACAGATGTCCAGAATACTGTGTAATTATGCGATTGAAGCAGACAACTTATAGCTTCCCACCTACATCTTTCTTCTTTGACGTCTCCATTGTTACTTGAACAAATTGCAAAAGATTCAGCAAAACAGATGTCCAGAATACTGTGTAATTATGCGATTGAAGCAGACGACTTATAGCTTCCCACCTACATCTTTCTTCTTTGACGTCACCATTGTTAAATAAACAAATTGCAAAAGGTTCAGCAACACAGATGTCCAGAATACTGTGTAACTATGCAATTGAAGCCGACGACTTATAGCTTCCCACCTACATCCTTCTTCTTTGACGTCTCCATTGTTAATTGAACAAATTGCAAAAGATTCAGCAAAACAGATGTCCAGAATACTGTGTAATTATGCGATTGAAGCAGACGACTTATAGCTTCCCACCTACATCTTTCTTCTTTGACGTCTCCATTGTTAATTGAAAAAATTGCAAAAGATTCAGCAACACAGATGTCCAGAATACTGTGTAATTATGCGATTGAAGCAGACGACTTATAGCTTCCCACCTACATCTTTCTTCTTTGACGTCTCCATTATTAATTGAACAAATTGCCAAAGATTCAGCAACACAGATGTCCAGAATACTGTGTAATTATGCGATTGAAGCAGACAACTTATAGCTTCCCACCTACATCTTTCTTCTTTGACGTCTCCATTGTTACTTGAACAAATTGCAAAAGATTCAGCAAAACAGATGTCCAGAATACTGTGTAATTATGCGATTGAAGCAGACGACTTATAGCTTCCCCCCTACATCTTTCTTCTTTGACGTCTCCATTGTTAAATAAACAAATTGCAAAAGGTTCAGCAACACAGATGTCCAGAATACTGTGTAATTATGCGATTGAAGCAGACGACTTATATGTTCCCACCTACATCTTTCTTCTTTGACGTCACCATTGTTAAATAAACAAATTGCAAAAGGTTCAGCAACACAGATGTCCAGAATACTGTGTAATTATGCGATTGAAGCCGACGACTTATAGCTTCCCACCTACATCTTTCTTCTTTGACGTCTCCATTGTTAATTGAACAAATTGCAAAAGGTTCAGCAACACAGATGTCCAAAATACTGTGTAATTATGCGATTGAAGCAGACAACTTATAGCTTCCCACCTACATCTTTCTTCTTTGACGTCTCCATTATTAATTGAACAAATTGCCAAAGATTCAGCAACACAGATGTCCAGAATACTGTGTAATTATGCGATTGAAGCAGACAACTTATAGCTTCCCACCTACATCTTTCTTCTTTGACGTCTCCATTGTTAATTGAACAAATTGCAAAAGATTCAGCAAAACAGATGTCCAGAATACTGTGTAACTATGCGATTGAAGCAGACGACTTATAGCTTCCCACCTACATCTTTCTTCTTTGACGTCTCCATTGTTAAATAAACAAATTGCAAAAGGTTCAGCAACACAGATGTCCAGAATACTGTGTAATTATGCGATTGAAGCAGACGACTTATAGCTTCCCACCTACATCTTTCTTCTTTGACGTCTCCATTGTTAAATAAACAAATTGCAAAAGATTCAGCAACACAGATGTCCAGAATACTGTGTAATTATGCGATTGAAGCAAACAACTTATAGCTTCCCACCTACATCTTTCTTCTTTGACGTCTCCATTGTTAAATAAACAAATTGCAAAAGGTTCAGCAACACAGATGTCCGGAATACTGTGTAATTATGCGATTGAAGCAGACGACTTATAGCTTCCCACCTACATATTTCTTCTTTGACGTCTCCATTGTTAATTGAACAAATTGCAAAAGATTCAGCAACACAGATGTCCAGAATACTGTGTAATTATGCGATTGAAGCAGACGACTTATAGCTTCCCACCTACATCTTTCTTCTTTGATGTCTCCATTGTTAAATAAACAAATTGCAAAAGGTTCAGCAACACAGATGTCCAGAATACTGTGTAATTATGCGATTGAAGCAGACGACTTATAGCTTCCCACCTACATCTTTCTTCTTTGACGTCTCCATTGTTAATTGAACAAATTGCAAAAGGTTCAGCAACACAGATGTCCAGAATACTGTGTAATTATGCGATTGAAGCCGACGACTTATAGCTTCCCACCTACATATTTCTTCTTTGACGTCTCCATTGTTAATTGAACAAATTGCAAAAGATTCAGCAACACAGATGTCCAGAATACTGTGTAATTATGCGATTGAAGCAGACGACTTATAGCTTCCCACCTACATCTTTCTTCTTTGACGTCTCCATTGTTACTAGAACAAATTGCAAAAGATTCAGCAACACAGATTCCCTGAATACTGTGTAATTATGCGATTGAAGCAGACGACTTATAGCTTCCCACCTACATCTTTCTTCTTTGACGTCTCCATTGTTAAATAAACAAATTGCAAAAGGTTCAGCAACACAGATGTCCAGAATACTGTGTAATTATGCGATTGAAGCCGACGACTTATAGCTTCCCACCTACATATTTCTTCTTTGACGTCTCCATTGTTAATTGAACAAATTGCAAAAGATTCAGCAACACAGATGTCCAGAATACTGTGTAATTATGCGATTGAAGCAGACGACTTATAGCTTCCCACCTACATCTTTCTTCTTTGACGTCTCCATTGTTACTTGAACAAATTGCAAAAGATTCAGCAACACAGATTCCCTGAATACTGTGTAATTATGCGATTGAAGCAGACGACTTATAGCTTCCCACCTACATCTTTCTTCTTTGACGTCACCATTGTTAAATAAGCAAATTGCAAAAGTTTCAGCAACACAGATTCCCTGAATACTGTGTAATTATGCGATTGAAGCCGACGACTTATAGCTTCCCACCTACATATTTCTTCTTTGACGTCTCCATTGTTAATTGAACAAATTGCAAAAGATTCAGCAACACAGATGTCCAGAATACTGTGTAATTATGCGATTGAAGCAGACGACTTATAGCTTCCCACCTACATCTTTCTTCTTTGACGTCTCCATTGTTACTTGAACAAATTGCAAAAGATTCAGCAACACAGATTCCCTGAATACTGTGTAATTATGCGATTGAAGCAGACGACTTATAGCTTCCCACCTACATCTTTCTTCTTTGACGTCTCCATTGTTAATTGAGCAAATTG
Organism: Nerophis ophidion; assembly: GCF_033978795.1. Taxonomy (NCBI): domain Eukaryota; kingdom Metazoa; phylum Chordata; class Actinopteri; order Syngnathiformes; family Syngnathidae; genus Nerophis; species Nerophis ophidion. Next base: position 29,748,997 of record NC_084638.1, on the reverse strand, counting down.
CAAAAGATTCAGCAACACAGATGTCCAGAATACTGTGTAACTATGCAATTGAAGCAGACGACTTATAGCTTCCCACCTACATCTTTCTTCTTTGACGTCTCCATTGTTACTTGAACAAATTGCAAAAGATTCAGCAACACAGATTCCCTGAATACTGTGTAATTATGCGATTGAAGCAGACGACTTATAGCTTCCCACCTACATCTTCCTTCTTTGACGTCTCCATTGTTATTCGAACAAATTGCAAAAGATTCAGCAACACAGAAGTCCAGAATACTGTGTAATTATGCGATTGAAGCAGACAACTTATAGCTTCCCACCTACATCTTTCTTCTTTGACGTCTCCATTGTTAATTGAACACATAGTAAAAGATTCAGCAACACAGATGTCCAGAATACTGTGTAACTATGCAATTGAAGCCGACGACTTATAGCTTCCCACCTACGTCTTTCTTCTTTGACGTCTCCATTGTTACTTGAACAAATTGCAAAAGATTCAGCAACACAGATTCCCTGAATACTGTGTAAGTATGCGATTGAAGCAGACGACTTATAGCTTCCCACCTACATCTTTCTTCTTTGACGTCACCATTGTTAAATAAACAAATTGCAAAAGGTTCAGCAACACAGATGTCCAGAATACTGTGTAATTATGCGATTGAAGCAGACGACTTATAGCTTCCCACCTACGTCTTTCTTCTTTGACGTCTCCATTGTTACTTGAACAAATTGCAAAAGATTCAGCAACACAGATTCCCTGAATACTGTGTAATTATGCGATTGAAGCAGACGACTTATAGCTTCCCACCTACATCTTTCTTCTTTGACGTCTCCATTGTTAATTGAACAAATTGCAAAAGATTCAGCAACACAGATGTCCGGAATACTGTGTAATTATGCGATTGAAGCAGACGACTTATAGCTTCCCACCTACATCTTTCTTCTTTGACGTCTCCATTGTTGATTGAACAAATTGCAAAAGATTCAGCAACACAGATGTTTAGAATACTGTGTAACTATGCGATTGAAGCCGACGACTTATAGCTTCCCACCTACATCTTTATTCTTTGACGTCTCCATTGTTACTTGAACAAATTGCAAAAGATTCAGCAACACAGATTCCCTGAATACTGTGTAATTATGCGATTGAAGCAGACGACTTATAGCTTCCCACCTACATCTTCCTTCTTTGACGTCTCCATTGTTATTCGAACAAATTGCAAAAGATTCAGCAACACAGAAGTCCAGAATACTGTGTAATTATGCGATTGAAGCAGACAACTTATAGCTTCCCACCTACATCTTTCTTCTTTGACGTCTCCATTGTTACTTGAACAAATTGCAAAAGATTCAGCAACACAGATTCCCTGAATACTGTGTAATTATGCGATTGAAGCAGACGACTTATAGCTTCCCACCTACATCTTTCTTCTTTGACGTCTCCATTGTTAATTGAACAAATTGCAAAAGATTCAGCAACACAGATGTCCAAAATACTGTGTAATTATGCGATTGAAGCAGACGACTTATAGCTTCCCACCTACATCTTTCTTCTTTGACGTCTCGATTGTTAATTGAACAAATTGCAAAAGATTCAGCAACACAGATGTCCAGAATACTGTGTAACTATGCGATTGAAGCCGACGACTTATAGCTTCCCACCTACATCTTTCTTCTTTGACGTCTCCATTGTTAATTGAACAAATTGCAAAAGATTCAGCAACACAGATGTCCAGAATACTGTGTAACTATGCAATTGAAGCCGACGACTTATAGCTTCCCACCTACATCTTTCTTCTTTGACGTCTCCATTGTTAATTGAACAAATTGCAAAAGATTCAGCAACACAGATGTCCAGAATACTGTGTAATTATGCGATTGAAGCAGACGACTTATAGCTTCCCACCTACATCTTTCTTCTTTGACGTCACCATTGTTAAATAAACAAATTGCAAAAGGTTCAGCAACACAGATGTCCAGAATACTGTGTAATTATGCGATTGAAGCAGACGACTTATAGCTTCCCACCTACATCTTTCTTCTTTGACGTCTCCATTGTTAATTGAACAAATTGCAAAAGATTCAGCAACACAGATGTCCAGAATACTGTGTAACTATGCGATTGAAGCAGACGACTTATAGCTTCCCACCTACATCTTTCTTCTTTGACGTCTCCATTGTTACTTGAACAAATTGCAAAAGATTCAGCAACACAGATTCCCTGAATACTGTGTAATCATGCGATTGAAGCAGACGACTTATAGCTTCCCACCTACATCTTTCTTCTTTGACGTCACCATTGTTAAATAAACAAATTGCAAAAGGTTCAGCAACACAGATGTCCAGAATACTGTGTAATTATGCGATTGAAGCAGACGACTTATAGCTTCCCACCTACATCTTTCTTCTTTGACGTCTCCATTGTTAATTGAACAAATTGCAAAAGATTCAGCAACACAGATGTCCAAAATACTGTGTAATTATGCGATTGAAGCAGACGACTTATAGCTTCCCACCTACATCTTTCTTCTTTGACGTCTCCATTGTTAATTGAACAAATTGCAAAAGATTCAGCAACACAGATGTCCAGAATACTGTGTAACTATGCGATTGAAGCCGACGACTTATAGCTACCCACCTACATCTTTCTTCTTTGACGTCTCCATTGTTACTTGAACAAATTGCAAAAGATTCAGCAACACAGATGTCCAAAATACTGTGTAATTATGCGATTGAAGCAGACGACTTATAGCTTCCCACCTACATCTTCCTTCTTTGACGTCTCCATTGTTATTCGAACAAATTGCAAAAGATTCAGCAACACAGAAGTCCAGAATGCTGTGTAATTATGCGATTGAAGCAGACAACTTATAGCTTCCCACCTACATCTTTCTTCTTTGACGTCTCCATTGTTAATTGAACACATAGTAAAAGATTCAGCAACACAGATGTCCAGAATACTGTGTAATTATGCGATTGAAGCCGACGACTTATAGCTTCCCACCTACATCTTTCTTCTTTGACGTCTCCATTGTTAATTGAACAAATTGCATAAGATTCAGCAACACAGATTCCCAGAATACTGTGTAATTATGCGATTGAAGCAGACGACTTATAGCTTCCCACCTACATCTTTCTTCTTTGACGTCACCATTGTTAAATAAACAAATTGCAAAAGGTTCAGCAACACAGATGTCCAGAATACTGTGTAATTATGCGATTGAAGCAGACGACTTATAGCTTCCCACCTACATCTTTCTTCTTTGACGTCTCCATTGTTAATTGAACAAATTGCAAAAGGTTCAGCAACACAGATGTCCAGAATACTGTGTAATTATGCGATTGAAGCAGACGACTTATAGCTTCCCACCTACATCTTTCTTCTTTGACGTCTCCATTGTTAATTGAACAAATTGCATAAGATTCAGCAACACAGATTCCCAGAATACTGTGTAATTATGCGATTGAAGCAGACGACTTATAGCTTCCCACCTACATCTTTCTTCTTTGACGTCACCATTGTTAAATAAACAAATTGCAAAAGGTTCAGCAACACAGATGTCCAGAATACTGTGTAATTATGCGATTGAAGCAGACGACTTATAGCTTCCCACCTACATCTTTCTTCTTTGACGTCACCATTGTTAAATAAACAAATTGCAAAAGGTTCAGCAACACAGATGTCCAGAATACTGTGTAATTATGCGATTGAAGCGGACGACTTATAGCTTCCCACCTACATCTTTCTTCTTTGACGTCTCCATTGTTAATTGAACAAATTGCAAAAGATTCAGCAACACAGATGTCCAGAATACTGTGTAACTATGCGATTGAAGCCGACGACTTATAGCTTCCCACCTACATCTTTCTTCTTTGACGTCTCCATTGTTACTTGAACAAATTGCAAAAGATTCAGCAACACAGATTCCCTGAATACTGTGTAATTATGCGATTGAAGCAGACGACTTATAGCTTCCCACCTACATCTTTCTTCTTTGACGTCTCCATTGTTAATTGAACAAATTGCAAAAGGTTCAGCAACACAGATGTCCAGAATACTGTGTAATTATGCGATTGAAGCAGACGACTTATAGCTGGGATCGGGGTTGTATTTGTGTTGTAGAATATTGGTTGGGAAATGACCAAAATTCAATGGTCAAATCAACATCAGAAACCAACATTGATTAAACGTTGTCAAAAAGCATGTTTCAATGTTGTAGAATATCAGACAGGAAATTACCAAAATTCAATGGTCATATACCAACGTCAGAAACAAACAATTAAATGTTAAAAGAACGACACGGCCATGTCTTAGTCTCGCTGTGTTTTATCCTTAAAGAAGTCCCATGGTTGCAATTTGAATGTTTCATGGGAGGTGTGGGGTGGGAAGACTGATGTTCACGAGGCGAGGGACCAGAGTCGGAACCACGGGACATCTCTATCTGGGACAGGACATCCATTTGGTGCAGCAGTAATGAATCAGTAGGGAGGGGACGGACTAAATGAGGTAAGACTCACGTTGGCTTGGAATGAAGGAAGACAGCTCGTTAATAATAAGGCTGCAACCAATAAAGGACTGCCGGCGGAGGGGAGTTGTGTCACACCTGGTCACTTGTACTAAACTTTAGAACATTTTCACTTTCCTACTTCACTTTGGTTCAAGCAGTGGGACCACAAGGTCATCTTTGTCACGCCCAGGAAATCATGTTTTGTTTTGGTCATGTTATGTTTTGTTTTTTGGACATTCAGTTCTTGCGTTTGCACTTCCTTGTTTTCTTTGTTTCCATAGCAAGTCATTAATTTTCACCTGGCCCTCATGTCAAGCCCCTGTCCTCAGCCCTCACACCTGATCATAGCTATTATTTAAACCACAGTTACCTGGTAGTCAGTCTGGCAACTTTACCTCTGTATTCCTCAACCCCTTCATGCCAAGCCATGCTATTCCCCTCATGCTCATGTCACAGTAAGTTTTGGATTTTGTTATGTCACAGTTGTTTAGCTTTGTTTTTGTATTTAGTCATGCCATTGTGCTGTTTTTGTTTTCATTAGTCAAGTTTGTTCTCCGCCATTGTGCGCGCCATTTGTTTGCCTTTTTGTAGTTTTGTTAGAATATAAATAAAAATGTACTCACGTTCACGCCTGGCTTGTGCCAATTATCCTTTGCGTTGGAAAAACAAATTATCTCCAAGTCATAGACCAAATCGTGACAATCTTCCTTATGAGGTGCCGCCGAGTCAATGGCGTCCGTGGCCACAGGGTCCGAAGGGTTAGCGGGGCTGCCGGAGAGCGGGGCAGCGTTGACGACTTAACGCAATAAGCGGCGCTGTCACCGGGCGAGGAACGATGATAAAGAGTAATCAGCGCAGTGGAAAAGTGTCTTACAAACCTAAACCGCAAGCAAATTCCCAGAAATCCTTTGCTCCAAAACAAATAAACAATTTGTTGGACAGTATGGTCCTGACAAAACACAGAAAGCTATTTTCCGAAGTGTAATTAATGCTCTGATTGGACGCAACAGCCATCATTTTTACACGGTACTGTTCATAATCCAAGTTAGAATGTTTTGTATGCGAGTGGGGAAAAAAAAAGATTTTCACTCTAAATTGTCTGTGACTGGTCCTCAAATTCATCCTGCGGGGCAAACTGTCCGATGTTATCCAAATCACAAGAGTGTCCGCAGTTCTTCCCGCATTCTCCAATCATTGGTGGCAGCTTTGGGGTACTTTCAAGACTAATATAACCCATCGTTATTACACGATACTGTTTCTGTGTTACAGTTCATACCTTTCTTACCGACACTCATCGGACGCTCCACTTTCCTCTCCCTTATCTCTCCTGCTTGCGTCTTTGTCTTGTTCTGTCTTAACTTTCTTGTTGCCTCTTTATGCACTGTTCTCCAAATCTAAACATTGGAATTATTTGACTGGCTTCAACGGAATTGACAAGATCTTGGGTTTGGGAGAAGGAGTGCCGGGTGCTTGGTGACCCTTTCAATCGAGGATGTGAAGATATCCCTCTGTTCGGAATTATGACAACAGGACATCTGCTGATTGGAGTAAGCGTTGTTCTGGTTTGTGGAAAAATTGGAAGCTGCTGGCAGTCTTCAAAGTACCCCAAAGCTGCCACAAATGATTGGAGGATGTGGGAAGAACTGTGGAAACTCTTGTGAAATGGATAACATCGGACATTCTGCCCCGCAGACTGTTTTCTGAAATCGAAACATTGGAACTATTTAACTGGCTTCAACGGAATGGACAAGATCTTGGGTTTGGGAGAAGCTGCTTGTCGTGACGGAGCGGTTGTCGCTGGGCAGACGATGGACTCTTGGGAGAAGAAGGAGTGCCGGGTGCTTGGCGACCCTTTCAATTGAGGACGTGAAGATATCCCTCTGTTCGGAATTATGACAACAGGACATCTGCTGATTGGAGTAAGCGTTGTTCTGGTTTGTGGAAAAATTGGAAGCTTTTGGCAGTCTTCAAAGTACCCCAAAGCTGCCACAAATGATTGGAGGATGTGGGAAGAACTGTGGACGGTCGTGTGATTTGGATAACATCGGACAGTCTGCCCCGCAGACTGTTTTCTGAAATCGAAACATTGGAACTATTTAACTGGCTTCAACGGAATTGACAAGATCTTGGGTTTGGGAGAAGCTGCTTGTCGGGACGGAGCGGTTGTTGCTGGGCAGACAACGGACTCTTGGGAGAAGAAGGAGTGCCGGGTGCTTGGCGACCCTTTCAATCGAGGACGTGAAGATATCCACCTGTTTGGAATTATGACAACAGGACATCTGCTGAGTGGAGTAAGCGTTCCCCGGGTTTGTGGAAAAATTGGAAGCTGCTGGCAGTCTTCAAAGTACCCCAAAGCTGCCACAAAAGATTGGAGGATGCGGGAAGAACTGTGGAAACTCTTGTGAATTGGATAACATCGGACATTCTGCCCCGCAGACTGTTTTCTGAAATCGAAACATTGGAACTATTTAACTGGCTTCAACGGAATTGACAAGATCTTGGGTTTGGGAGAAGCTGCTTGTCGTGACGGAGCGGTCGTCGCTGGGCAGACGACGGACTCTTGGGAGAAGAAGGAGTGCCGGGTGCTTGGCGACCCTTTCAATCGAGGACGTGAAGATATCCACCTGTTTGGAATTATGACAACAGGACATCTGCTGATTGGAGTAAGCGTTGCCCGGGTTTGTGGAAAAATTGGAAGCTGCTGGCAGTCTTCAAAGTACCCCAAAGCTGCCACAAATGATTGGAGGATGTGGGAAGAACTGTGGAAACTCTTGTGAATTGGATAACATCGGACATTCTGCCCCGCAGACTGTTTTCTGAAATCGAAACATTGGAACTATTTAACTGGCTTCAACGGAATTAACAAGATCTTGGGTTTGGGAGAAGCTGCTTGTCGTGACGGAGCGGTCGTCGCTGGGCAGACGACGGACTCTTGGGAGAAGAAGGAGTGCCGGGTGCTTGGCGACCCTTTCAATCGAGGACGTGAAGATATCCACCTGTTTGGAATTATGACAACAGGACATCTGCTGAGTGGAGTAAGCGTTGCCCGGGTTTGTGGAAAAATTGGAAGCTGCTGGCAGTCTTCAAAGTACCCCAAAGCTGCCACAAATGATTGGAGGATGCGGGAAGAACTGTGGAAACTCTTGTGAATTGGATAACATCGGACATTCTGCCCCGCAGATTGTTTTCCGAAATCGAAAGATTGGAACTATTTAACTAGTTTCAACGGAATTGACAAGATCTTGGGTTTGGGAGAAGCTGCTTGTCGTGACGGAGCGGTCGTCGCTGGGCAGACGACGGACTCTTGGGAGAAGAAGGAGTGCCGGGTGCTTGGCGACCCTTTCAATCGAGGACGTGAAGATATCCACCTGTTTGGAATTATGACAACAGGACATCTGCTGAGTGGAGTAAGCGTTGCCCGGGTTTGTGGAAAAATTGGAAGCTGCTGGCAGTCTTCAAAGTACCCCAAAGCTGCCACAAATGATTGGAGGATGTGGGAAGAACTGTGGACAGTCGTGTGATTTGGATAACATCGGACAGTCTGCCCCGCAGACTGTTTTCTGAAATCGAAACATTGGAACTATTTAACTGGCTTCAACGGAATTGACAAGATCTTGGGTTTGGGAGAAGCTGCTTGTCGTGACGGAGCGGTTGTCGCTGGGCAGACGACGGACTCTTGGGAGAAGAAGGAGTGCCGGGTGCTTGGCGACCCTTTCAATCGAGGACGTGAAGATATCCACCTGTTTGGAATTATGACAACAGGACATCTGCTGAGTGGAGTAAGCGTTGCCCGGGTTTGTGGAAAAATTGGAAGCTGCTGGCAGTCTTCAAAGTACCCCAAAGCTGCCACAAAAGATTGGAGGATGCGGGAAGAACTGTGGAAACTCTTGTGAATTGGATAACATCGGACATTCTGCCCCGCAGATTGTTTTCCGAAATCGAAAGATTGGAACTATTTAACTAGTTTCAACGGAATTGACAAGATCTTGGGTTTGGGAGAAGCTGCTTGTCGTGACGGAGCGGTCGTCGCTGGGCAGACGACGGACTCTTGGGAGAAGAAGGAGTGCCGGGTGCTTGGCGACCCTTTCAATCGAGGACGTGAAGATATCCACCTGTTTGGAATTATGACAACAGGACATCTGCTGAGTGGATTAAGCGTTGCCCGGGTTTGTGGAAAAATTGGAAGCTGCTGGCAGTCTTCAAAGTACCCCAAAGCTGCCACAAATGATTGGAGGATGCGGGAAGAACTGTGGAAACTCTTGTGAATTGGATAACATCGGACATTCTGCCCCGCAGATTGTTTTCCGAAATCGAAAGATTGGAACTATTTAACTAGTTTCAACGGAATTGACAAGATCTTGGGTTTGGGAGAAGCTGCTTGTCGTGACGGAGCGGTCGTCGCTGGGCAGACGACGGACTCTTGGGAGAAGAAGGAGTGCCGGGTGCTTGGCGACCCTTTCAATCGAGGACGTGAAGATATCCACCTGTTTGGAATTATGACAACAGGACATCTGCTGAGTGGAGTAAGCGTTGCCCGGGTTTGTGGAAAAATTGGAAGCTGCTGGCAGTCTTCAAAGTACCCCAAATCTGCCACAAATGATTGGAGGATGCGGGAAGAACTGTGGAAACTCTTGTGAATTGGATAACATCGGACATTCTGCCCCGCAGATTGTTTTCCGAAATCGAAAGATTGGAACTATTTAACTAGTTTCAACGGAATTGACAAGATCTTGGGTTTGGGAGAAGCTGCTTGTCGTGACGGAGCGGTCGTCGCTGGGCAGACGACGGACTCCTGGGAGAAGAAGGAGTGCCGGGTGCTTGGCGACCCTTTCAATCGAGGACGTGAAGATATCCACCTGTTTGGAATTATGACAACAGGACATCTGCTGAGTGGAGTAAGCGTTGCCCGGGTTCGTGGAAAAATTGGAAGCTGCTGGCAGTCTTCAAAGTACCCCAAAGCTGCCACAAATGATTGGAGGATGTGGGAAGAACTGTGGACAGTCGTGTGATTTGGATAACATCGGACAGCCTGCCCCGCAGGATGAATTTAAGGACCAGTCACAGACAATTTAGAGAGAAAAGCTATTTTTTTCCCCCCACTCGCATACAAAACATTCTAACTTGGATTATTTCCCTGGCTTCGAGACTCTCCGGAAGGACAGTGCGGCGAAGACACAACAAACTCCCTTCTTGTCTCACACCTGTTGTTGTTGACTTTGGACTGACTAGCGACAGCACGACATCAAGGCCCACAAAAAAAATATATACCCCACCGACACACCCCAACCCCCCATCCAACGCCCTTGACTCGAATCCCTTAGGGGTGATGGACGGATGGGCAGCGCCTGAAGAGCTGCAGCCTTCTACCGTGGCCCCCACGCCCTAGTCTCGAGATGTGCTTTGCTATGGAGGTTTTTTCCCACTCCAGACTGGATCCCCATTAGAGCTCAGTCAAAATTGTATTTTTTTTACTCATCCTTCCCCAGCGTTTACCTTTTCCCCACCTTGTGGCGACTTATCAGCGTTCCTGTTCTGTAACCCTGTACAATGTTTTTTTTGTCTAATCTTCAATGGGTTTGTGCAGAAAAAAAGTGTTGTGGTACTTGTGCAATGACAATGAAGACCTACCTACCTACCATACTGATACAAGATCGAGGACGATTGATGGACGATGGGCGATAGACGATGGACCAGGACAAGTTGCCTGAACCGGAGAGAAGACACAACATCTCTGATCTGCATTCAACCGGCGTTTCCTCATCAGGACAAAAGGTGGTTATTTCCGTGTGGAAGGCACAACGTTTTAATCAACGCCGTGGCCAGAAGTGGCTCACCTCGCAAATTAGCATATTCCGTTCAGCAAAATATGCTCGCTCTCACGATTTGATTTATAAAATCATTTTTGGCAGCGGAGTCTGAAGAAGACGTTGTTTTATTTCATTTGACAACGCAAATTGAATGAAACACTTTTGTCTCTTTAAAATGCCAGCTTGTGTCTTTCAGACTCACCAAACGTACGTCAGAGCACTCATATTTCATGTTTTTATATCTTCTCAAAGGACATTGCCCTACAAATACATCCGTACATCCTTCAGAGTAGTCAGTGTACAGCCTTTGCAGCAGCATACATGTAGTATCTAATAAAAATGAATATCTGCAACACTAATAAGTACCCAGAATACTAGGGCCCCACGAGTCCCGGCACTGGGAGAGCTGTGGTTCAGTAAGTGAGACCTGAATTGGCACACAAGTGTGGAGTACGAAAATGGTATTTTCGCAACATTGTAGCTCAGAGCCTGCACGAGTCCTGCCACTACGACAGACGTTGCGGTTCATTGAGTGACGGCTGAATGTGTAGCAAGATAATTGTGTTTTACAAACAGTCAATCAGGGTGGTCACGTCATTTCAGACCAGGGGACGCAAAAGTGCTTCCTGCACAAGGGAGCTACGGTTTACTGAGCTGGACCTGGATTGGTTACGAGACTCTGCAGCAACATATTTGTGTTTTACTAACAATCCAGCATGGTGCCATGCTGCCAGGACTAGAGGAGCTGTGGTTCTGTGTAGAACCTGAATTGGTACACAAGTGTGAAGCAGGGAAATTGTGTTTTAGTAACAGTCGAGAATCCTGGGGCTGCACGAGTGCTGCTACCACTGGAGGACCTGGGGTTCCTTGTGTATAACTTGAAGTGGTATACAAGCCAGAAAAATTGTGTTTTAGTAACAGTCAAGAATCCTGGTCACAGCATATAAGGTCAGGGGCTGCACGAGTGCTGCCAGCAATAGAGGTGCTGCGATTCAATGACTGGAACCTGAATTGGTAGACAAATACTCAGCAAAATATTTGTGTTTGACTAACAATCCAGTAGGGCATCAACAGCACTATGGTGAAGGGGCTGCACGAGTGCTGCCACCACTGGAGGAGCTGTGGTCCCTTGTGTATAACTTGAATTGGTATACAAGCCAGGAAAATTGTGTTTCAGTAACAGTCAAGAATGCTGGTCACAGAATCATAGGTCAGGGGCTGCACGAGTTTATACCAAAAAGTTCTATTTTGACATTCTCCCAATCCTCTGCTGTATCATCCATGTATCCATTTTGCTATAAACTCAACTCGTCGTGTTTGGAGGAAGAAGAATACTGAGTTGCATCCCAAGAACACCATACCTACTGTGAAGCATGGGGGTGGAAACATCATGCTTTGGGGCTGTTTTTCTGCTAAGGGGACAGGACGATTGATCCGTGTTAAGGAAAGAATGAATGGGGCCATGTATCGTGAGATTTGGAGCCAAAACCTCCTTCCATCAGTGAGAGCTTTGAATGGTTGACCAAATACTTATTTTCCACCATAATTTACAAATAAATTCTTTAAAATTCCTGGATTTTTTTTCACATTTTGTCTCTCACAGTTGAAGTGTACCTATGATGAAAATTACAGACCTCTGTCTTTATTTTAAGTGGGAGAACTTGCACAATCGGTGGCTGACTAAATACTTTTTTGCCCCACTGTATCTCGTATGTGAGACTGCCATCTACTGGTCACACTTATCATTTCACCATGTACCAAATAAAATATCTTCGAGGTCGGTAAGCAAAAGCAAAAAATTTCCGTCCATTAAGCGCACTGTCGAGTTTTGAGAAAATGAAAGGATTTTAAGAGCGTTTTATAGTCCGGATAATACGATACTTTAAAGTAGATTGGCGTGGCTTCTTTTAGCAGGTGAACCTCAGGGGGCCACTATGAATCGCGTCCCTTCGGGTTAAAAGCCTCTTATTTCAAGAGAAAGCTGCCACCGCTTGAGTAAATCCCTCCTAAATTGCTCGTCGTAAAGTCAGGACGAGGACGAGGAATAGTCCGGGACGTGAGTCACAATCATCCCCATGAGTTGAGACGGAAGCGCTGAAATTGGACACTTTGGCCTTCGTGGCCCCCGGCCAAGCAAAAGCGACTTTTTCAGCGTTTTAGCTCGTTTCTCGTTCGAAAGCCAAGTCGGACAAGGGCTGCAGGGTTCCGCGGAAACTGGGACACTTTGAAAGATTTAATACGACGTGTTTTATTTATTCTGCCGACAATAAGTCGGGAGTAGTTGTTGAAAGAAAGACAAGACAATGTAATAGAGTGGACGCTGGGATCATTCTTTCCAATTGTATTATATCCCTCTTTCTGGCTTTACTTTCACTTTCACTTTCTCTCGTCTGCCGTTAAGAATTAATGCGGCGAGCCAAAGTCCCTAATGTGGATTAGCTATGCGCCGCGATGTGTGCCAGGAATCCCTCTGAGCTCCACGCGGTGATTGAAAGCGGCGCCATGGTGGCATGTGAGCGCGCATGAGAGACGACATGAGAAGACCTCGCCTCTCTATTTACACGTCCGCACCTTCAAGGGATGAGAACGTGGACTTAATCCCGACTGGAAAATGACATTTGACGGGAACAAGCAACAGATGTCTGCAGAATGACTTGATGTACGTTTTTTTTTTTTACACTATAACTATTACTAAAACAGTTTAACAGCAGCAAGAGACCAAAAACCTGGAATTAAGCCAATTTCACCATCAAGCTGGATGATTGGAACCAGGGGTCCCCAACCAGTCGATCTTTTGGACCCTAACAGTCGATCTCTGCGACCCTAACAGTCGATCTTTGGGACCCTACCAGTCGCTCTTTGAGACTCTAAAAGTCGATGTTTGGGACCCCACCAGTCGATCCTTGGAACCCCACCATTTGATCTTTGGGACCCCACTAGTCGATATTTGGGACCCTAACAGTCGATCCTTGGGACCCCACCAGTAGATCTATGTGACACCACCAGTCGATCTTTGGGAAACTACCAATAGCTCCTTGGGACCTTACCAGTTGATCTTTGGGACACCAACAGTCGATCCTTGGGACCCCACCAGTCGATCTTTGGGACCCTAACAGTCGATCTTTGGGACCCCAAAAGTCGATCTTTGGGACACCAACAGTCGATCTTTGGGACCCCAACAGTCGATCTTTGGGACCCCAACAGTCGATCTTTGGGACCCCACCAGTCGATCTTTGGGACCCTAGCAGTCGATCTTTGAGACTCTAAAAGTCGATGTTTGGGACCCCACCAGTCGATCATTGGAACCCCACCATTTGATCTTTGGGACCCCACCAGTCGATATCTGGGACCCCACCAGTCGATCTTTGGGACCCCACCAGTCGATCTTTGGGACCCCACCAGTCGATATTTGGGACCCCCTGAGTCGATCTTTGGGACCCCACAATTGATTTTTGGGACCCCACAAGTCGATCTTTGGGACCCCACAAGTTTATCTTTGGGACCCCACCAGTCAGTCATTGGTACCCTACCAGTCGATCTTTGGATCTCTACCAGTTGATTTTTGGGATCACGAAACAGGCACGCATTTTGACCCCCAAACACGCCCACACGCCTTGCCTTTCTCTGTTCAGCCTCTCATCTGCTCTTGCAAAGGCGCAGGGCATGACGTGCACAAAAATCATTGACCGTTGCAAAGCATCTGACATTTTCTGGTTTCCAACATAAGTGTAACGTAAGCGGTACAGTTACCTTTACTATAAGAGTTACATTGCAGCCGTTACAACAAATGAATTACAGTAAGTGGTAAACTGCAGCCGCTACAGTACGCGTTACAGCGAGCCTCACAGTAAGTGTTACAGTTATATTTACTATAAGAGTTCCATTACAGCCGTTACAATAAGTGTTACAGTAAGTGTTGCACCACAACCGTTACAGTAAGCATTAGAGTAAGCCTTAGACTTTTGCCATTACAGTAAGCATTACATAAAAGTGTTACAGCAAACGTTACAGCAAGCGTCACACTGCAGTCGTTACAGTAAGCATTACATAAAGGTGTTACAGCAAACGTTACAGCAGGCGTTACACTGCAGTCCTTACAGTAAGTGTTACAGCAAATGTTGTGGGCATTACACTAAAAGTTACAGCAAGTGTAACAGTTAGTGTTACAGTAAGCAGTACACTTCCTCCGTCACAGTAAACATTAAAGCAAACGTCACACTGAAGCTTACAGTTAGTGTCACAGTAAGCGTTACAGCGAGCTTCACGTTAAGCGTTACGGTTAGCCTTACAAAATGCATTACGGCCAGCGTTACAGTAAGCCTTGCATAAAAAAAGTTACATCAAGCCTTACAGTAAGTGTTACGCTGCAGTCATTACAGTAAGCGTTACAGAAAGGGTTACAGTGTGCCTTACAAAAAGCATTACAGCAAGCGTAACAGTAAGTGTTACACTGCCTCCGTTACAGTAAGCATTACAGTAAACGTTACACTGAAGCTGTTGCAGTCAGCGTTACAGTTAGCATTAGAGTAAGCATTACAGCGAGCTTCACAGTAAGCGTTACGGTTAGCCTTACAAACAGCGTTACGACAAGCGCTACAGTGGGAATTACACTACGCTTTACATTAAGTGTTATAGTAAGCGTTACAGTAAGCGCTATACTGCCGCTGTTACAGTAAGCATTACAGTAAGCGGTGCAGTTAGAGTTACAGTAAGCATTACAGAAACTGTTACACTATCGGTTACAATAAGCGCTACTGTACGCATTAAGGTGAACTTCACAGCAAGCTTTATAGTAAGTGTTACAGTGGGTGTTACAACAGGTGTTACAGTAAGCATTACGTAAAAGTGTTACAGCAAACGTTACAGCAAGAGTTACACTGCAGTAGTTATAGTAAGCATTACAGTAAGCCTTGCAATTTATCACTTATAGTAAGTGTTACAATATGTCTAACAATAAGGGTTACTATAAGTGTCACAGTAAGTGTTACAGCGAATGTTGTGGGCACTACATTAAGCGTTACAGCACGTGTAACAGTTAGTGTTACAGTAAGCGGTACACTTGCTCCGCCACAGTAAACATTAAAGCAAACGTTACACTGAAGCTGTTAAAGTCAGTGTTACAGTTAGCATTAGAGTAAGCATTACAGCAAGCTTCACAGTAAGCGTTACTTACGGTCAGCCTTACAAACAGTGTTACGACAAGCAAAACAGTGGGCATTACAGTACGCTTTACAGTAAGTGTTATAGTAAGCGTGACCATAAAGCGCAATACTGCCGCTGTTACAGCAAATGTTGCAGTTAGAGTTACAGTAAGTATTACAGAAACTGTTACAATAACCATTACAATAGGCGCTGCTGTAAGCGTTTGAGTGAGCGTTACGGTGAGTTTCACAGCAAGTGTTATAGTAAGCGTTGCATTGGGTGTTGCAGTAAGTGTTACAGTAAGCGTGACAGTAAATGTTTCAATGTAGCCGTTACAGTAGGTTCTCAATTTACTGTTACGCCCCCCCTAGAAAAATAAATAATGCGCCTAATCACCCCCCCCCACACACACACACAGTAGCATCTTTTTAGAAAACTGTACTTCTGCATAACATTGTAAGCTTATTAATATTAATAAATAATAAATGATAAATGGGTTGTACTTGTATAGCGCTTTTCTACCTTCAAGGTACTCAAAGCGCTTTGACACTACTTCCACATTTACCCATTCACACACACATTCACACACTGATGGAGGGAGCTGCCATGCAAGGCGCCAACCAGCACCCATCAGGAGCAAGGGTGAAGTGTCTTGCTCAGGACACAACGAGGTTGGTACTAGGTGGGAATTGAACCAGGGACGCTCGTGTTGCGCACGGCCACCCTCCCCACTGCGCCACGCCGTCCCTAAAGGAAACACACACCAGTCTTTCCTCCTCTCCCACCATAGTTACAGTAAAGTCAAGTGTTACATATGCGGCAGAAACAGCGTGTTTCTCGAGGTGAAACGCGGCCCCCCTGAGAAGGAGTGCGTTACAGTAAGCTTTCCACTTCAGCTGCTACAGTAAGCATTGCATTAAAGAGTGACAGTGAGCGTTACAGCAAGGACCATTGCCCTCGGTGTTGCTCGCCAATTGCTTCCCCGACGACAAGCTCGACCCTGATCTGCAGGGTCTGCTGCTTTACAAAACAATTAGATTCTTTCATCTTCTGCTTAAATGGGCGCTCGCAGCAGCCAGGGCCGTTGCCACGGTGACAGACGCTTGCGGTGGAAGGTGCCCCGGCAGCATCAAAACAAGCCATTCTGTCAAAACGCTCGCTTATTAAAACGTCCTCAAGACTTCGTTTTGGGGTCAATTCGCCGGAAGACGGGATGGGAAGGGAAGAGAGTTTCCCTTGTGTCTGGAGAGAAGAATGAAATATTCATCTTTGAACGTCTTTTCCATATGAGTGGGGAAATTGTGTTAGATGTAAATATAAACGGAATACAATGATTTGCAAATCATTTTCAACCCATATTCAGTTGAATGCACTACAAAGACAAGATATTTGATGTTCAAACTCAAACTTTATTTTTTTTTGCAAATAATAATTAACTTAGAATTTCATGGCTGCAACACGTGCCAAAGTAGTTGGGAAAGGGCATGTTCACCACTGTGTTACATCACCTTTTCTTTTAACAACAGTCAATAAACGTTTGGGAACTGAGGAAACTAATTGTTGAAGCTTTGAAAGTGGAATTCTTTCCCATTCTTGTTTTATGTAGAGCTTCAGTCCTTCAACAGTCCGGGGTCTCCGCTGTCCTATTTTACGCTTCATGATGAGCAACACATTTTCCATGGGAGACAGGTCTGGACTGCAGGCGGGCCGGGAAAGTACCCGCACTCTTTTACTACGAAACCACGCTGTTGTAACACTTTTCTTGCTGAAATAAGCAGGGGCGTCCATGATAACGTTGCTTGGATGACAACATATGTTGTTCCAAAACCTGTGTGGACCTTTCAGCATTAATGGTGCCTTCACAGATGTGTAAGTTACCCATGCCTTGGGCACTAATACACCCCCATACCATCACAGATGCTGGCTTTTGAACTTTGTGCCTATAACAGTCTGAATGGTTATTTTCCTCTTTGTTCTGGAGGACACCATGTCCTCTGTTTCCAAAAACCATTTGAAATGTGGACTCGTCAGACCTCAGAACACTTTTCCACTTTGCATCAGTCCATCTTGGATGCGGTCAGGCCCAGAGAAGCTGGCGGTGTTTCAGGATATTGTTGATCAATGGGTTTGGCTTTGCATAGTAGAGTTTGAACTTGCACTTACAGAAGTAGCGACCAACTGTAGTTACTGACAGTGGTTTTATGAAGTGTTCCTGAGCCCATGTGGTGATATCCTTTACACACTGATGTTGGTTTTTGATGCAGTACAGCCTGAGGGATCAAAAGTCCGTAATAACATCGCTTACTTGCAGTGATTCTTCCAGATTCTTTTGACTTTTTGATGATTTTACGGACCATAGATGGTAAAATCCCTAAATTCCTTGCAATAGCTCGTTGAGAAATGTTGTTCTAAAACTGTTCGACATTTGCGTACAAATTGGTGACCCTCGCCCCATCCTTGTTTGTGAATGACTTAGCATTTCATGGAAGCTGCTTTTATACCCAATCATGGCACCCACCTGTTCCCAATTAGCCTGCACACCTGTGGGATGTTCCATATACAGTAAGTGTTTCATGAGCATTCCTCAACTTTATCAGTATTTATTGCCACCTTTTCCATCTTCTTTGTCACGTGTTGCTGGCATCAAACTCTAAAGTTAATGATTATTTGCAGTTTCAGTTTGAACATCAAATATGTTGTCTTTGTAGCATATTCAACTGAATATGGGTTGAAAATGATTTGCCAATCATTGTACGCTGTTTATATTTACATCTAACACAACTTCCCAACTCATATGGAAACGGGGTTTGTAGTAAAATTTAGCCTGTAAATGTTTCAACAGAGGAAAATAAACTGAATTGACTCAACTTACCCCACAAAGAAATATAAACTGGGTTTGACATGCATATTTACACTAGAAGTGTCTTTATAAACTTATTATTATGTCCGTATATCGGTCCAATATCATCAAAAAAAGTATGTGATGATATCAGCTGGCATGTAAAATGTGTGATAATATATCCGATATAAGGAATGTGTGACATCATGTGCAATACAAGCAGTCCTGCAGCGGATTTACTTTTGTGTGATATCATGTGTGATACAATCACTCCTGTAGCGTGCTTACCTGTGTGCGATATCATGTGCAATACAAGCAGTGTTGCATCGTGTTTATTTGCGTGTGATATCATGTGCGAAACAAGCAGTCCTGCAGCGTGTTTACTTGTGTGTGATATCATGTGCGATACAAGCAGTCCTGTAGCGTGTTTACTTGTGTGTGATATCATGTGCGATACAAGCAGTCCTGCAGCGTGTTTACTTGTGTGTGATATCATGTGCGATACAAGCAGTCCTGCAGCGTGTTTACTTGTGTGCGATATCATGTGCGATACAAGCAGTCCTGTAGCGTGTTTACTTGTGTGTGATATCATGTGCGATACAAGCAGTCCTGCAGCGTGTTTACTTGTGTGTGATATCATGTGTGATACAATCACTCCTGTAGTGTGCTTACTTGTGTGCGATATCATGTGTGATATCATGTGCGATACAAGCAGTCCTGCAGCGTGTTTACTTATGCGATGGAAACATATCTGCAGCAAGTTTACTTGCGTGTGATATCATGTGCAATACAAGCAGTGTTGCATCGTGTTTATTTGCGTGTGATATCATGTGCGAAACAAGCAGTCCTGCAGCGTGTTTACTTGCGTGTGATATCATGTGCAATACAAGAAGTCCTGCAGCGGATTTACTTTTGTGTGATATCATGTGTGATACAATCACTCCTGTAGCGTGCTTACCTGTGTGCGATATCATGTGCAATACAAGCAGTGTTGCATCGTGTTTACTTGCGTGTGATATCATGTGCGAAACAAGCAGTCCTGCAGCGTGTTTACTTGTGTGTGACATCATGTGCGATACAAGCAGTCCTGCAGCGAGTTTACTTGTGTGTGATATCATGTGGGATACAAGCAGTCCTGTAGCGTGTTTACTTGTGTGTGATACCATGTGCAACGCTAGCAGTCCTGCAGCGTGTTTACTTATGCGATAGAAACATATCTGCAGCAAGTTTACTTGCGTGTGATATCATGTGCAATACAAGCAGTGTTGCATCGTGTTTATTTGCGTGTGATATCATGTGCGAAACAAGCAGTCCTGCAGCGTGTTTACTTGTGTGTGATATCATGTGGGATACAAGCAGTCCTGCAGCGTGTTTACTTGTGTGTGATATCATGTGGGATACAAGCAGTCCTGTAGCGTGTTTACTCATGCGATAGAAACATATCTGCAGCAAGTTTACTTGCGTGTGATATCATGTGCAATACAAGCAGTGTTGCATCGTGTTTATTTGCGTGTGATATCATGTGCGAAACAAGCAGTCCTGCAGCGTGTTTACTTGTGTGTGATATCATGTGCAACGCAAGCAGTCCTGCAGCGTGTTTACTTATGCGATAGAAACATATCTGCAGCAAGTTTACTTGCGTGTGATATCATGTGCAATACAAGCAGTGTTGCATCGTGTTTATTTGCGTGTGATATCATGTGGGATACAAGCAGTCCTGCAGCGTGTTTACTTGTGTGTGATATCATGTGGGATACAAGCAGTCCTGCAGCGTGTTTACTTGCGTGTGATATCATGTGGGATACAAGCAGTCCTGCAGCGTGTTTACTTGTGTGTGATATCATGTGGGATACAAGCAGTCCTGTAGCGTGTTTACTCATGCGATAGAAACATATCTGCAGCAAGTTTACTTGCGTGTGATATCATGTGCAATACAAGCAGTGTTGCATCGTGTTTATTTGCGTGTGATATCATGTGGGATACAAGCAGTCCTGCAGCGTGTTTACTTGTGTGTGATATCATGTGGGATACAAGCAGTCCTGCAGCGTGTTTACTTGCGTGTGATATCATGTGGGATACAAGCAGTCCTGTAGCGTGTTTACTCATGCGATAGAAACATATCTGCAGCAAGTTTACTTGCGTGTGATATCATGTGCAATACAAGCAGTGTTGCATCGTGTTTATTTGCGTGTGATATCATGTGCGAAACAAGCAGTCCTGCAGCGTGTTTACTTGTGTGTGATATCATGTGCAACGCAAGCAGTCCTGCAGCGTGTTTACTTATGCGATGGAAACATATCTGCAGCAAGTTTACTTGCGTGTGATATCATGTGCAATACAAGCAGTGTTGCATCGTGTTTATTTGCGTGTGATATCATGTGCGATACAAGCAGTCCTGTAGCGTGTTTACTTGTGTGTGATATCATGTGCAACGCAAGCAGTCCTGCAGCGTGTTTACTTATGCGATAGAAACATATCTGCAGCAAGTTTACTTGCGTGTGATATCATGTGCAATACAAGAAGTCCTGCAGCGGATTTACTTTTGTGTGATATCATGTGTGATACAATCAGTCCTGCAGCGTGTTTACTTGTGTGTGATATCATGTGGGATACAAGCAGTCCTGTAGCGTGTTTACTCATGCGATAGAAACATATCTGCAGCAAGTTTACTTGCGTGTGATATCATGTGCAATACAAGCAGTGTTGCATCGTGTTTATTTGCGTGTGATATCATGTGCGAAACAAGCAGTCCTGCAGCGTGTTTACTTGTGTGTGATATCATGTGCAACGCAAGCAGTCCTGCAGCGTGTTTACTTATGCGATGGAAACATATCTGCAGCAAGTTTACTTGCGTGTGATATCATGTGCAATACAAGCAGTGTTGCATCGTGTTTATTTGCGTGTGATATCATGTGCGATACAAGCAGTCCTGTAGCGTGTTTACTTGTGTGTGATATCATGTGCAACGCAAGCAGTCCTGCAGCGTGTTTACTTATGCGATAGAAACATATCTGCAGCAAGTTTACTTGCGTGTGATATCATGTGCAATACAAGAAGTCCTGCAGCGGATTTACTTTTGTGTGATATCATGTGTGATACAATCACTCCTGTAGCGTGCTTACCTGTGTGCGATATCATGTGCAATACAAGCAGTGTTGCATCGTGTTTACTTGCGTGTGATATCATGTGCGAAACAAGCAGTCCTGCAGCGTGTTTACTTGTGTGTGATATCATGTGCGATACAAGCAGTCCTGCAGCGTGTTTACTTGTGTGTGACATCATGTGCGATACAAGCAGTCCTGCAGCGAGTTTACTTGTGTGTGATATCATGTGGGATACAAGCAGTCCTGTAGCGTGTTTACTTGTGTGTGATACCATGTGCAACGCTAGCAGTCCTGCAGCGTGTTTACTTATGCGATAGAAACATATCTGCAGCAAGTTTACTTGCGTGTGATATCATGTGCAATACAAGCAGTGTTGCATCGTGTTTATTTGCGTGTGATATCATGTGCAACGCAAGCAGTCCTGCAGCGTGTTTACTTGTGTGTGACATCATGTGCGATACAAGCAGTCCTGCAGCGTGTTTACTTGTGTGTGACATCATGTGCGATACAAGCAGTCCTGCAGCGAGTTTACTTGTGTGTGATATCATGTGGGATACAAGCAGTCCTGTAGTGTGTTTACTTGTGTGTGATACCATGTGCAACGCAAGCAGTCCTGCAGCGTGTTTACTTATGCGATAGAAACATATCTGCAGCAAGTTTACTTGCGTGTGATATCATGTGCAATACAAGCAGTGTTGCATCGTGTTTACTTGCGTGTGATATCATGTGCGAAACAAGCAGTCCTGCAGCGTGTTTACTTGTGTGTGACATCATGTGCGATACAAGCAGTCCTGCAGCGTGTTTACTTGTGTGTGATATCATGTGGGATACAAGCAGTCCTGCAGCGTGTTTACTTGTGTGTGATATCATGTGGGATACAAGCAGTCCTGCAGCGTGTTTACTTGTGTGTGATATCATGTGGGATACAAGCAGTCCTGCAGCGTGTTTACTTGTGTGTGATATCATGTGCGATACAAGCAGTCCTGCAGCGTGTTTACTTGTGTGTGATATCATGTGGGATACAAGCAGTCCTGCAGCGTGTTTACTTGTGTGTGATATCATGTGGGATACAAGCAGTCCTGCAGCGTGTTTACTTGTGTGTGATACCATGTGCGATACAAGCAGTCCTGCAGCGTGTTTACTTATGCGATAGAAACATATCTGCAGCAAGTTTACTTGCGTGTGATATCATGTGCAATACAAGCAGTGTTGCATCGTGTTTATTTGCGTGTGATATCATGTGCGAAAAAAGCAGTCCTGCAGCGTGTTTACTTATGCGATGGAAACATATCTGCAGCAAGTTTACTTGCGTGTGATATCATGTGCAATATAAGCAGTCCTGAGGCGTGTTTACTTTTGTGTGATATCATGTGTGATACAATCACTCCTGTAGTGTGCTTACTTGTGTGCGATATCATGTGCAATACAAGCAGTGTGGCATCGTGTTTACTTGTGTGTGACATCATGTGCGATACAAGCAGTCCTGCAGCGAGTTTACTTGTGTGTGATATCATGTGGGATACAAGCAGTCCTGTAGCGTGTTTACTTGTGTGTGATACCATGTGCAACGCTAGCAGTCCTGCAGCGTGTTTACTTATGCGATAGAAACATATCTGCAGCAAGTTTACTTGCGTGTGATATCATGTGCAATACAAGCAGTGTTGCATCGTGTTTACTTGCGTGTGATATCATGTGCGAAACAAGCAGTCCTGCAGCGTGTTTACTTGTGTGTGACATCATGTGCGATACAAGCAGTCCTGCAGCGTGTTTACTTGTGTGTGATATCATGTGGGATACAAGCAGTCCTGCAGCGTGTTTACTTGTGTGTGATATCATGTGGGATACAAGCAGTCCTGCAGCGTGTTTACTTGTGTGTGATACCATGTGCGATACAAGCAGTCCTGCAGCGTGTTTACTTATGCGATAGAAACATATCTGCAGCAAGTTTACTTGCGTGTGATATCATGTGCAATACAAGCAGTGTTGCATCGTGTTTATTTGTGTGTGATATCATGTGCGAAAAAAGCAGTCCTGCAGCGTGTTTACTTATGCGATGGAAACATATCTGCAGCAAGTTTACTTGCGTGTGATATCATGTGCAATATAAGCAGTCCTGAGGCGTGTTTACTTTTGTGTGATATCATGTGTGATACAATCACTCCTGTAGTGTGCTTACTTGTGTGCGATATCATGTGCAATACAAGCAGTGTGGCATCGTGTTTACTTGTGTGTGATATCATGTGCGAAACAAGCAGTCCTGCAGCGTGTTTACTTATGCGATAGAAACATATCTGCAGCAAGTTTACTTGCGTGTGATATCATGTGCAATACAAGAAGTCCTGCAGCTGATTTACTTTTGTGTGATATCATGTGTGATACAATCACTCCTGTAGTGTGCTTACTTGTGTGCGATATCATGTGCAATACAAGCAGTCCTGCAGCGTGTTTACTTGTGTGTGATATCATGTGCGATACAAGCAGTCCTGCAGCATGTTTACTTGGGTGTGACATCATGTGCGATACAAGCAGTCCTGCAGCGAGTTTACTTGTGTGTGATATCATGTGGGATACAAGCAGTCCTGTAGTGTGTTTACTTGTGTGTGATACCATGTGCAACGCAAGCAGTCCTGCAGCGTGTTTACTTATGCGATAGAAACATATCTGCAGCAAGTTTACTTGCGTGTGATATCATGTGCAATACAAGCAGTGTTGCATCGTGTTTACTTGCGTGTGATATCATGTGCGAAACAAGCAGTCCTGCAGCGTGTTTACTTGTGTGTGACATCATGTGCGATACAAGCAGTCCTGCAGCGTGTTTACTTGTGTGTGATATCATGTGGGATACAAGCAGTCCTGCAGCGTGTTTACTTGTGTGTGATATCATGTGGGATACAAGCAGTCCTGCAGCGTGTTTACTTGTGTGTGATACCATGTGCGATACAAGCAGTCCTGCAGCGTGTTTACTTAAGCGATAGAAACATATCTGCAGCAAGTTTACTTGCGTGTGATATCATGTGCAATACAAGCAGTGTTGCATCGTGTTTATTTGTGTGTGATATCATGTGCGAAAAAAGCAGTCCTGCAGCGTGTTTACTTGTGTGTGATACCATGTGCGATACAAGCAGTCCTGCAGCGTGTTTACTTATGCGATGGAAACATATCTGCAGCAAGTTTACTTGTGTGTGATATCATGTGCAATATAAGCAGTCCTGAGGCGTGTTTACTTTTGTGTGATATCATGTGTGATACAATCACTCCTGTAGTGTGCTTACTTGTGTGTGATATCATGTGCAATACAAGCAGTGTGGCATCGTGTTTACTTGGGTGTGACATCATGTACGATACAAGCAGTCCTGCAGCGTGTTTACTTGTGTGTGATATCATGTGCAACGCAAGCAGTCCTGCAGCGTGTTTACTTATGCGATGGAAACCTATCTGCAGCAAGTTTACTTGCGTGTGATATCATGTGCAACACAAGAAGTCCTGTAGCACGCTTACTTGTGTGTGATATCATGTGCGACACAATCAGTCATGCAATGTGTTTACTAATGTGGGCTATCATGTGCGATACAAGCAGTCCTGCAGCATGTTTATTTGTGTCTGATATAATGTGCGATACAATTAGTCCTTCAATATGTGTACTTATATGTGAGAGCATGTGCGATACAAGCAGTCCTACCTACAGCGTGTTTAGTTCTGTGTAATATCATGTGCGACACAAGCAGTCCTGCAGCGAGTTTACTTTTGTGTGATATCATGTGCGACACAAGCAGTCCTGCAGCGTGTTTACTTGGGTGTGATATCATGTGCGATACAAACAGTCATGCAGCTTGTTTACTGGTGTGCAATATCATGTGCGATACAAACAGTCTTGCATCGTGTTTACTGGTGTGCAATATCATGTGCGATACAAACAGTCTTGCAGCGTGTTTACTTGTGTGTGACATCATGTGCGGCACAAGCAGTCCTGCCGCATTTTTACTTGGGTGTGATATCATGTGAGATACAAACATTCATGCAGCCGGTTTACTCGTGTGCGATACACGCAGTCTTGCAGCGTTTTTACTTGCGTGCGATTTCATGTGTGATACAAGTAGTCCTGCAGTGTGTTTACTTGTGTGTGATATCATGTGCAACACAAGCTGTCCTACAGCATGTTTACTTGCGTGGTACATCATGTGCGATACAAGTTGTCCTGCAGCAAGTTTACTTGCGTGTGATATCATGTGCAATATAAGCATTCCTGAGGCGTGTTTACTTGCGTGTGATATCATGTGCAAAACAAGCAGTCCTGAAGCATGTTTACTTGTGTGTGAAATCATGTGTGATACAGACAGTCCTGCAGCGTGTTTCCCTGTGTGTGATATCATGGGCGATTCAAGCAATCCTGCAGTGTGTTTTACTTTTTGTGTGATATCATGGGCGATGCAAGCAGTCCTGCCACATTTTTTCCTTTGGTGTGATATGTGCGATGCAAACAGTCCTGCAGCCTGTTTGCTCGTGTGCGATATCATATGAGATACAAGCAGTCTTGCATCGTGTTTACTTGCGTGCGATCTCATGTGCGACACAAGCATTCCTGCAGCGTGTTTGTGTGTGATATCATGTGCGAGACAAGCAGTCCTGCAGCGTGTTTACTTGGGTGTGATATCATGTGCGATACAAACAGTCATGCAGCTTGTTTACTGGTGTGCAATATCATGTGCGATACAAGCAGTCTTGCATCGTGTTTACTTGTGTGTGATATCATGTGCGACACAAGCAGTCCTGCCGCATTTTTACTTGGGTGTAAAATCATGTGCGATAAAAACAGTCATGCAGGCTGTTTACTTGTGTGCGATATCATGTGCGACACAAGCATTTCTGCAGCGTGTTTACTTGTGTGTGATATCATGTGCGACACAAGCAGTCCTGCTACATTTTTGCTTGGGTGTGATGTCATGTGCGATACAAACATTAATGCAGCTTTTTACTCGTGTGCGATACAAGCAGTCTCGTAGTGTGTTTACTTGCGTGTGATCTCATGTGCGATACAAGCAAACCTGCAGCATGTCATTTGCGATACAAGCAATCCTGCAGCGTGTTTACTTGTTTGTGATATCATCTGCGATACAAGCAGTGCTGCCGCATTTTTACTTGGGTGTGATATCATGTTTGATACAAACAGTCATGCAGGCTGTTTACTTGTGTGCGATATCATGTGCGACACAAGCAGTCCTGCAGCGTGTTTACTTTTTGTGTGATATCCTGTGCGACACAAGCAGTCCTGCCGCATTTTTACTTGGGTGTGATATCATGTGCGACACAAACAGCCATGCAGGCTGTTTACTTGTGTGCGATGTCATTTGCGACACAAGCAATCCTGCATCGTGTTTACATTTTGTGTGATATCCTGTGCGACACAAGCAGTCCTGATGCATTTTTACTTGGGTGTGATATCATGTGCGATACAAACAGTCATGCAGCCTGTTTGCTGGTGTGCGATATCCTGTGCGACACAAGCAGTCCTGCCGCATTTTTACCTGGGTGTAAAATTATGTGCGATAAAAACAGTCACGCAGCCTGTTTACTGGAGCGCGATATCATGTGCGACACAACCATTCCTGCCGCATTTTTACTCGGGTGTGATATCATGTGCAATACAAACATTCATGCAGCCGATTTACTCATGTGCGATACAGGGAGTCTTGCAGCGTGTTTACTTGCGCGTGATCTCATATGCGATACAAGCAGTCCTGCAGCATGTCATGTGCGATACAAGCAATCCTGCAGCGTGTTTACTTGTTTGTGATATCATCTGCGATACAAGCAGTGCTGCCGCGTTTTTACTTGGGTGTGATATCATGTTTGATACAAACAGTCATGCAGGCTGTTTACTTGTGTGCGATATCATGTGCGACACAAGCAGTCCTGCAGCGTGTTTACTTGTGTGTGATATCATGTGCGACACAAGCAGTCCTGCTACATTTTTGCTTGGGTGTGATGTCATGTGCGATACAAACATTAATGGAGCCTTTTTACTCGTGTGCGATACAAGCAGTCTCGTAGTGTGTTTACTTGCGTGTGATCTCATGTGCGATACAAGCAAACCTGCAGCATGTCATTTGCGATACAAGCAATCCTGCAGCGTGTTTACTTGTTTGTGATATCATCTGCGATACAAACAGTCATGCAGGCTGTTTACTTGTGTGCGATATCATGTGCGACACAAGCAGTCCTGCAGCGTGTTTACTTTTTGTGTGATATCCTGTGCGACACAAGCAGTCCTGCCGCATTTTTACTTGGGTGTGATATCATGTGCGATACAAACACTCATGCAACTGTTTACTGGTGTTTAATATCATGTGCGATACAAGCAGTCTTGCAGCGTGTTTACTTGCGTGCGATCTCATGTGCGACACAAGCAGTCCTGCCGCATGTTTACTTGGGTGTGATATCATGTGCGATACAAACAGTCATGCAGCCTGTTTGCTGGTGTGCGATATCATGTGTGATACAAGCAGTCCTGATGCATTTTTACTTGGGAGTGATATCATGTGCGATACAAACAGTCATGCAGCCTGTTTGCTGGTGTGCGATATCATGTGCGATTCAAGCAGTCTTGCATCGTGTTTACTTGTGTGTGATGTCATGTGCGATACAAGCAGTCTTGCATCGTGTTTACTTGTGTGTGATGTCATGTGCGATACAAGCAGTCTTGCATCGTGTTTACTTGTGTGTGATATCATGTGCGATACAAGCAGTCTTGCATCGTGTTTACTTGTGTGTGATGTCATGTGCGATACAAGCAGTCTTGCATCGTGTTTACTTGTGTGTGATATCATGTGCGATACAAGCAGTCCTGCATCGTGTTTACTTGTGTGTGATGTCATGTGCGAAACAAGCAGTCCTGCATCGTGTTTACTTGTGTGTGATGTCATGTGCGATACAAGCAGTCCTGCAGCGTGTTTACTTGTGTGTGATATCCTGTGCGACACAAGCAGTCCTGATGCATTTTTACTCGGGTGTGATATCATGTGCGATACAAACAGTCATGCAGCCTGTTTACTTGTGTGTGATATCATGTGCGAAACAAGCAGTCCTGCAGCATGTTTACTTGTGTGTGATATCATGTGCGATACAAGCAGTCCTGCATCGTGTTTACTTGTGTGTGATGTCATGTGCGAAACAAGCAGTCCTGCATCGTGTTTACTTGTGTGTGATGTCATGTGCGATACAAGCAGTCCTGCAGCGTGTTTACTTGTGTGTGATATCCTGTGCGACACAAGCAGTCCTGATGCATTTTTACTCGGGTGTGATATCATGTGCGATACAAACAGTCATGCAGCCTGTTTACTTGCGTGTGATATCCTGTGCGACACAAGCAGTCCTGCCGCATTTTTACTTGGGTGTGATATCATGTGCGATACAAACACTCATGCAACTGTTTACTGGTGTTTAATATCATGTGCGATACAAGCAGTCTTGCAGCGTGTTTACTTGCGTGCGATCTCATGTGCGACACAAGCAGTCCTGCCGCATGTTTACTTGGGTGTGATATCATGTGCGATACAAACAGTCATGCAGCCTGTTTGCTGGTGTGCGATATCATGTGTGATACAAGCAGTCCTGATGCATTTTTACTTGGGAGTGATATCATGTGCGATACAAACAGTCATGCAGCCTGTTTGCTGGTGTGCGATATCATGTGCGATTCAAGCAGTCTTGCATCGTGTTTACTTGTGTGTGATGTCATGTGCGATACAAGCAGTCTTGCATCGTGTTTACTTGTGTGTGATGTCATGTGCGATACAAGCAGTCTTGCATCGTGTTTACTTGTGTGTGATATCATGTGCGATACAAGCAGTCTTGCATCGTGTTTACTTGTGTGTGATGTCATGTGCGATACAAGCAGTCTTGCATCGTGTTTACTTGTGTGTGATATCATGTGCGATACAAGCAGTCCTGCATCGTGTTTACTTGTGTGTGATGTCATGTGCGAAACAAGCAGTCCTGCATCGTGTTTACTTGTGTGTGATGTCATGTGCGATACAAGCAGTCCTGCAGCGTGTTTACTTGTGTGTGATATCCTGTGCGACACAAGCAGTCCTGATGCATTTTTACTCGGGTGTGATATCATGTGCGATACAAACAGTCATGCAGCCTGTTTACTTGTGTGTGATATCATGTGCGAAACAAGCAGTCCTGCAGCATGTTTACTTGTGTGTGATATCATGTGCGAAACAAGCAGTCCTGCAGCATGTTTACTTGTGTGGGACATATTGTGCGATACAAGCAGTCCTGCAGCGTGTTTATTTGTGTGTGATATCATCTGCGATACAAGCAGTCCTGCAGTGTTTTTTTTTGTTTTTTTTGCAAACATGGATAGCCAGTTAACATATAAAAGTCCTCCATTAACCACACCATTTATTCTATTTTACTAAAGTCATTTACAAAATACATGTGCTAACAGCTACACAACATCCGAGCACACTCTAGCACACAAGCTAGACGTACGTAAACACCATTGATCCATAGAACAGCACACAAGTCAATACAAGCTATCAAATAATTATCGTTGTTTTAATACTTACATGCCTGCTTTGGCGCCCCCTGCTTTTTTCTACGCTGTCTAGTTTCCATGGTTTCCAAGGGAAGGCCCGGGTGACTGAGCACACCTGATTGCAATCATCTCCACCCTGCTGACCACACACACCTGTGGTTGTGGGATCTTTCCTGGTGTGTCCTGTCACGCTTTCCACGCCAACTCCGCCTGTTAGTATTTTGGCCGCTTGTATTTTTGTGTTTTTGGATATCTAAATCGGTCCTCCAGGCTTCCCCTTGAGACCACCATTTGTTTCCAGTTTTCTTTTTTTTTTGTTTTCCCCCCATCTAAATTCCACTCCTAGTTTATTCCTGCCACTGGCTCTCTACCGCCTGCGACATTGATTTTGGTTTCTTACCCCTTATGGCGTCATTAGCTTGTTTTTGTTATTCTGGTACCTCCGGGCCAGTATTTTCATTTTTGTTATCACTCGCATTTTGTGAGATTACATCCTGTTTTTTGTTTTTATGGGGTGGTCCACCCTGAAGACAAGAACGTAACAACAAAGTCTCCAAAGCGGACGCATATTACACTAAAAACAAATATAAATGTGACACTTTTGTTTTTGCTCCCATTTCTCATGAAATGAACTCAAAGATCTAAAACAAAACACCTATTTCTCTTCACAAATCTGTGTTACTGAGCATTTCTTCTTTGCCAGGATAGTCCATCCCGCCTCACAGGTGTGGCATATCAAGATGCTGATTAAACTGCATGATTATAGAGCAGGTGTGCCTTAGGTTCCCCAAAATAAAAGGCCACACTGAAATGTGCAGTTTTGCTTTATTAAACACGCTGCAGGACTGCTTGTATCGCAAATGATATCACACGCAAGTAAAAACTCTCCAGGACTTTTTGTATCGCACATGATATCGCACACAAGTAAAGAGGCTGCAGGACTGCTTCTGTCTCACATGATATGACACGCAAGTTAACACTCTGCAGGACTTTTTGTATCGCACATGATATCGCACACAAGTAAAGAGGTTGCAGGATTGCTTCTATCTCACATGATATGACACGCAAGTAAACACTCTGCAGGACTGCTTGTATCGCACATGATATGACACGCAAGTAAACACTCTGCAGGACTGCTTGTATCGCACATGATATCACAGGCAAGTAAAAACTCTCCAGGACTTTTTGTATCGCACATGATATGACACGCAAGTAAACACTCTGCAGGACTTTTTGCATCGCACATGATATCGCACACAAGTAAAGAGGTTGCAGGATTGCTTCTATCCCATATGATATGACACGCAAGTAAACACTCTGCAGGACTTTTTGTATCGCACATGATATCGCACAAAAGTAAAGAGGTTGGAGGATTGCTTCTATCTCACATGCTATGACACGCAAGTTAACACTCTGCAGGACTGCTTGTATCGCACATGATATCACAGGCAAGTAAAAACTCTCCAGGACTTTTTGTATCGCACATGATATCGCACACAAGTAAAGAGGTTACAGGATTGCTTCTATCTCACATGATATGACACGCAAGTAAACACTCTGCAGGACTGCTTGTATCGCACATGATATCACAGGCAAGTAAAAACTCTCCAGGACTTTTTGTATCGCACATGATATCGCACACAAGTAAAGAGGCTGCAGGACTGCTTCTATCTCACATGCTATCACACGCAAGTTAACACTCTGCAGGACTTTTTGTATCGCACATGATATCGCACGCAAGTTAACACTCTGCAGGACTTTTTGTATCGCACATGATATCACACGCAAGTTAACACTCTGCAGGACTTTTTGTATCGCACATGATATCGCACACAAGTAAAGAGGTTGCAGGATTGCTTCTATCTCACATGATATGACACGCAAGTAAACACTCTGCAGGACTGCTTGTATCGCACATGATATCACAGGCAAGTAAAAACTCTCCAGGACTTTTTGTATCGCACATGATATCGCACACAAGTAAAGAGGCTGCAGGACTGCTTCTATCTCACATGCTATCACACGCAAGTTAACACTCTGCAGGACTTTTTGTATCGCACATGATATCGCACGCAAGTTAACACTCTGCAGGACTTTTTGTATCGCACATGATATCACACGCAAGTTAACACTCTGCAGGACTTTTTGTATCGCACATGATATCGCACACAAGTAAAGAGGTTGCAGGATTGCTTCTATCTCACATGATATGACACGCAAGTAAACACTCTGCAGGACTGCTTGTATCGCACATGATATCACAGGCAAGTAAAAACTCTCCAGGACTTTTTGTATCGCACATGATATCGCACACAAGTAAAGAGGCTGCAGGACTGCTTCTGTCTCACATGATATGACACGCAAGTTAACACTCTGCAGGACTTTTTGTATCGCACATGATATCGCACACAAGTAAAGAGGTTGGAGGATTGCTTCTATCTCACATGATATGACACGCAAGTAAACACTCTGCAGGACTGCTTGTATCGCACATGATATCACAGGCAAGTAAAAACTCTCCAGGACTTTTTGTATCGCACATGATATCGCACGCAAGTAAAGAGGCTGCAGGACTGCTTCTGTCTCACATGCTATGACACGCAAGTTAACACTCTGCAGGACTTTTTGTATCGCACATGATATCGCACACAAGTAAAGAGGCTGCAGGACTGCTTCTATCTCACATGCTATGACACGCAAGTTAACACTCTGCAGGACTTTTTGTATCGCACATGATATCGCACACAAGTAAAGAGGTTGCAGGACTGCTTCTATCTCACATGCTATGACACGCAAGTTAACACTCTGCAGGACTTTTTGTATCGCACATGATATCGCACAAAAGTAAAGAGGTTGGAGGATTGCTTCTATCTCACATGCTATGACACGCAAGTTAACACTCTGCAGGACTGCTTGTATCGCACATGATATCACAGGCAAGTAAAAACTCTCCAGGACTTTTTGTATCGCACATGATATCGCACACAAGTAAAGAGGTTGCAGGACTGCTTCTATCTCACATGCTATGACACGCAAGTTAACACTCTGCAGGACTTTTTGTATCGCACATGATATCGCACACAAGTAAAGAGGTTGGAGGATTGCTTCTATCTCACATGCTATGACACGCAAGTTAACACTCTGCAGGACTTTTTGTATCGCACATGATATCGCACACAAGTAAAGAGGTTGGAGGATTGCTTCTATCTCACATGCTATGACACGCAAGTTAACACTCTCCAGGACTTTTTGTATCGCACATGATATCGCACACAAGTAAAGAGGCTGCAGGACTGCTTCTATCTCACATGCTATGACACGCAAGTTAACACTCTGCAGGACTTTTTGTATCGCACATGATATCGCACACAAGTAAAGAGGCTGCAGGACTGCTTCTATCTCACATGCTATGACACGCAAGTTAACACTCTGCAGGACTTTTTGTATCGCACATGATATCGCACAAAAGTAAAGAGGTTGGAGGATTGCTTCTATCTCACATGCTATGACACGCAAGTTAACACTCTGCAGGACTGCTTGTATCGCACATGATATGACACGCAAGTAAACACTCTGCAGGACTGCTTGTATCGCACATGATATCACACGCAAATAAACACTCTCCAGGACTTTTTGTATCGCACATGATATCGCACACCAGTAAAGAGGCTGCGGGACTGCTTCTGTCTCACATGATATTAAACGCAAGTTAACACTGCAGGACTTGTATCGCACATGGCATCACGCACAAGTAAACACGCTGCATGTTTGATTAACGCAGATTTGTTAAATATATTTGAGTAGATAGTAATATTTTTAGATCTTTAATTTCAACAAATTAAAAATGGTAGAAAAAAACTAAAGTTCTGCGTTTATATTTTTGTTCAGTCGAGAAAAGTAACAAACGTGTCGGCATTATTCAATTTACTGCGTCGTGATCGTACCTTTATGAATTTTTGTGACCACCAGAAAAGAACCAAAAATCCTCCACTTCAACTTAATGTTGACATTGATATCGACAACTGATATATGTCTTTAGGACCGGGAACAAACAATGACTCGACGCTGAATCGACAACGGATATGTGGCTTTAAGATCGGGAACTAATCCTGACTCGATGCTGATATCGACAACTGATATATGGCTTTAGGATCGGGAACTAATCATGGCTTGACGCTGATATCGACAACTGATATGTGGCTTTTGGATCAGGAACTAATCATGGCTCGACGTTGACATGGACAACTGATATATGGCTTTAGGATCGGGAACTAATCCTGACTCGATGCTGATATCGACAACTGATATATGTCTTTAGGATCGGATACTAATCATGACTCGACGCTGATATCGACAACTGATATATTTCTTTAGGATCAGGAACTAATCATGACTCGACACTGATATCAATAACTGATATGTGGCTTTTGGATCGGGAACTAATCATGACTCAACATTGATATCGACAACTGATATATGTCTTTAGGATCGGGAACTAATCATGACTCAACATTGATATCGACAACTGATATATGTCTTTAGGATCAGGAACTAATCATGACTCAACATTGATATCGACAACTGATATATGTCTTTAGGATCGGGAACTAATCATGACTCGACGCTGATATCGACAACCGATATGTGGCTTTAGGACCGGGAACAAACAATGACTCGACGCTGAATCGACAACTGATATGTGGCTTTTGGATCAGGAACTAATCATGACTCGACGCTGATATCGACAACTGATATGTGGCTTTTTGAACGGGAACTAATCATGACTCGACGCTGACATGGACAACTGATATGTGGCTTTAGGATCGGGAACTAATCATGACGCCAAGCTGATACCGACAACTGATATGTGGCTTTAGGATCGGGAACTAATCATGACTCAACGTTGATATCGACAACTGATATATGGCTGTTGGATTGGGAACTAATTATGACACAACATTGATATTGACAACTGATAAA
Organism: Nerophis ophidion; assembly: GCF_033978795.1. Lineage (NCBI taxonomy): Eukaryota > Metazoa > Chordata > Actinopteri > Syngnathiformes > Syngnathidae > Nerophis > Nerophis ophidion. Next base: position 29,714,075 of record NC_084638.1, on the reverse strand, counting down.
TGGCTTTAGGATCGGGAACTAATCATGACTCGATGCTGATATCAACAACTGATACATGGCTTTAGGATCGGGAACTAATCGTGACTCGACGCTGATATCGACAACTGATATATGTCTTTAGGATCGGGAACTAATCATGACTCGACGTTGCTATCGACAACTGATACATGCATGACCTTAGGATCGGGAACTAATCGTGACTCGACGCTGATATCAACAACTGATATATGTCTTTAAGATCGGGAACTAATCGTGACTTGACGCTGATATCGACAACTGATATATGTCTTTAGGATCGGGAACTAATCGTGACTTGACGCTGATATCGACAACTGATATATGTCTTTAGGATCGGGAACTAATCGTGACTCGACCTTGCTATCGACAACTGATATATGGCTCTAAGATCAGGAAACAATCATGACTCGACGCTCATATCGACCACTGATATGTGGCTTTTGGATCGGGAACTAATCCTGAATCGATGCTGATATCGACAACTGATATATGGCTTTAGGATCGGGAACTAATCATGACTCGATGCTGATATCAACAACTGATACATGGCTTTAGGATCGGGAACTAATCGTGACTCGACGCTGATATCGACAACTGATATATGTCTTTAGGATCGGGAACTAATCATGACTCGACGTTGCTATCGACAACTGATATATGGCTTTAGAATTGGGAACTAATGACTCGATGCTGATATCAACAACTGATACATGGCTTTAAGATCGGGAACTAATCGTGACTCGACGCTGATATCGACAACTGATATATGTCTTTAGGATCGGGAACTAATCGTGACTTGACGCTGATATCGACAACTGATATATGTCTTTAGGATCGGGAACTAATCGTGACTCGACCTTGCTATCGACAACTGATATATGGCTTTAGGATCAGGAAACAATCATGACTCGACGCTGATATCGACCACTGATATGTGGCTTTTGGATCGGGAACTAATCATGACTCGACCCTGATATCGACAACTTATATATGGCTTTAGGATCGGGAACTAATCATGCCTATAGGCAACAAACAGCTACACAACAGCTAAGCACACAATAGCATACATGCTAAACATACCTAATAATCATTGAACAATAAAACAGCAAATTTATCAATATAATCAAATACCAAAATATTGTAGTTGTATAATACTTATTTCCATGGCCGAAGCATTTTATAAAGTATCCAGTAACAAACGTGTCCACATCATTCAACTTACTGCGTCATGAGCTTTACTTCATTAGTTCTTGTGACCACTAGATGTAAACAAAAAATACAAGACCACTCCACTTCAACTCAAAGACAGCATAAGTCCATTACAGACGGCTCCGAATAAATAGGTTAGCGTTTCTCTTACCTGCCATTGTTCTTTGTTAGACCCACTTCACCTGATCAAACCTTTTCTAAATAATACGAGCACGGATGATGTTCGGGTTCAATCCCCAATTAAACACCTTGAGAAGGCATCCAAAGTGCGAGAGCGTCCCTGAGCTCTTGTTGTCGGCTTGTAAATAAGCTTTAATAAGTAAGAAGCAAAAGTATAATTGTATCGTAATATCGCAGAGGGCTGCACTATTTTTACAAGCGGCCTAATTAAAAGTGACTTAAGGCATGATTAACGATTTGTCTGGCTGCAGGTAATTATCTCTCAGCGAAGAGCGGAGCATATCAAACCCACGCAGAGATCCAGATTAAACAAAAAGTCCACACGAACCCGGATTGAAAATAACCACGGAATTTTGGGATTTTCCTCAAAGTTCCGAACTCTGAAAGTGAAATAATAGAAGAAGATATGCTTTTAAAGACCAATTGATACGAGTTTTTAAATTGCATTTCAGATATTAAGTCCTGGTCGGCGGATCACTTTTCACAGGTTAACCAAGACCAGACTGAAGTCTTAGTGTTCGGGCACTGAGACCCGGACAGAAAAACATATATCAAAACTACAATCGTTGTCTTAACACCATCAAAATATGGGCGTCGTTTTGGACCTCCTTGTGCAGATGGATCCTGTGATAGTGTTTACTCACATGCCTCCTCTGTACTCTCAATCAATCAATCAATGTTTATTTATATAGCCCCAAATCACAAATGTCTCAAAGGACTGCACAAATCATTACGACTACAACATCCTCGGAAGAACCCACAAAAGGACAAGGAAAACTCACACCCAGGGGGCAGGGAGAATTCACATTCAGTGGGACGCCAGTGACAATGCTGACTATGAGAAACCTTGGAGAGGACCTCAGATGTGGGCAACCCCCCCCCCCCTCTAGGGGACCGAAAGCAATGGATGTCGAGCGGGTCTAACATGATACTGTGAAAGTTCAATCCATAGTGGCTCCAAGACAGCAGTGAGAGTCCCGTCCACAGGAAACCATCTCAAGCGGATCAGCAGCGTAGAGATGTCCCCAACCGATACAGGCCATGCAATCAATGTGTCCGTATAGTTGCATTGTGCAAGGGAACATTGTCACAATTTCAGAAGGGTTAAAACCTATAAAAATCAGTTCCCAGTGGCTTATTTTATTTTTCCAAGTTTTTTTCAAAATTTTACCCGTCCCGGAATAGCCCTAAAAAAAGCTTTAAGGTGCTTGATTTTCGCTATCTGCGAAGCCACTGTCGATTTTCCTGTGACGTCACGTAGCGATGCTGATACAAACAGATGGTGGATAGAACGGCAAGATATAGCGACATTAGCTCGGATTCAGACTCGGATTTCAGCGGCTTAAGCGATTCAACGGATTACGCATGTATTGAAACGGATGGTTGGAGTATGAAGGCAGATAGCGAAAACGAAATTGAAGAAGAAACTGAAGCTATTGAGCTAATAGCTATTGACGCTATTCGGCCATGTCTGCCTTAGCATCGCCGGTAAAATGTGCGGACCAAACGATCGGGACTTTCGTATTGACACTGGAGCAACTTAAATCCGTCGATTGGTAAGTGTTTGTTTGGCATTAAATGTGGGTGGAAGGAAACGCTGGATGTAAATAGAGTTTCAAAAGTACATACAGCTAGCCTAAATAGCATGTTGGCATCGATTAGCTGGCAGTCATGCCGCGACCAAATATGTCTGATTAGCACATAAGTCAACAACATCAACAAAACTTTCGTTGACTTTATCGTTGCGACTAAATCTGCTTTGAGTGTCGCAGGATATCCAGACATTCTTGCCCTCTCTGTGCCATCTCTGTCGTGGCATCGCCGGTAAAAACCGAACGGGGGACTTTTCCATCTCTTGACACTGGAGCAACTTAAATCAGTCGATTGGTAAGTGTTTGTTTGGCATTAAATGTGGGTGGAAGGAAACGCTGGATGTAAATACATAGTTTTAAATGTACATACAGCTAGCCTGAATAGCATGTTAGCATCGATTAGCTGGCAGTCATGCCGCGACCAAATATGTCTGATTAGCACATAAGTCAACAACATCAACAAAACTTTCGTTGACTTTATCGTTGCGACTAAATCTGCTTTGAGTGTCGCAGGATATCCAGACATTCTTGCCCTCTCTGTGCCATCTCTGTCGTGGCATCGCCGGTAAAAACCGAACGGGGGACTTTTCCATCTCTTGACACTGGAGCAACTTAAATCAGTCGATTGGTAAGTGCTTGTTTGGCATTAAATGTGGGTGGAAGGAAACGCTGGATGTAAATACATAGTTTCAAATGTACATACAGCTAGCCTAAATAGCATGTCAGCATCGATTAGCTGGCAGTCATGCCGCGACCAAATATGTCTGATCAGTACATAAATCAACAACATCAACAAAACTTTCGTTGACTTTATCATTGGGAATGCATCTGCTTTGAGTGTCGCAGGATATCCAGACATTCTTGCTATCTCTGTGCCATCTCTGTCGTAGCATCGCCGGTAAAAACCAAACGAGGGACTTTCGCATCTCTTGACACTGGAGCAACTTAAATCCGTCGATTGGTAAGTGTTTGTTTGGCATTAAATGTGGGTGGAGGGAAAGGCTGGATGCAAATATAGCTACATATGAGGCATAATGCTGCAATATGTGCATACAGCTAGCCTAAATAGCATGTTAGCATCGATTAGCATGCTGTGTTAATCGATGCTTATTCTACGTAAATCAACTTGAATCCGTCCCTGATCGTGTTGTTACACCCTCCGACAACACACCGACGAGGCATGATGTCTCCGACGTACCGGAAAACAGTCGAAAAAACGTAAAACAACAGAGCTGCTTTTACTTGTGTGTGTAATGTGGTGGACAAAATGGCGTTGACTACCGATAAGTATAAATAGCGATAAATAGAAAGGCGTTTAATTCGCCAAAATTCACCCATTTACAGTTCGGAAATCGGTTAAAAAAACATATGGTCTTTTTTCTGCAACATCAAGGTATATATTGACGCTTACATAGGTCTGCTGATAATGTTCCCTTATGACTTCGTAAAGCGCGTTGCATTTCTTTTATGTATGAAAAGCGCTTTATAAATAAAGTTTGATTGATTGATTGGTTGATAAAGACCCAAGCGCCTACCTTTGAAGAAGCAGTCCTTGCTGTGCACCACGTAGATCCGCCTCCTCTCCAGGCAGGCGCTCCTGTAAACCTCGCAGTGGTTTTCGTAGAAGCGTCCGTCCGAGCCGCACACCGGCACGAAGGAGGGCCGGCACTGTTCCTGGCAGACGCACTCGGCCCGCCCGCTGCCCGCCATCAGGACGCACTGGCGGCCGCGGCCGCAGTAGGTCCTCCGGCAGGCACCGCCGTCAGGGTCGGGGGATGCTGGGGGGGGAACGACAGAAAGACTGTAAAAAACAGGTATTGATGGCTGAACTCTAAAAGGTCGACATCTGACCCAGATTCCGAGTCCAATGTGGTTCAGGTTTTTGTTTTTATTATGCATGAGGAATGTGGTCTTATAAAAAACTCTAAATTAGGGTGTGGAGGGAGGTGTGGTCAGCACGCCTGCAGGAGCAAAAGGTCACCGCCTCTGTAAATGGTGCTGAGGACGAGCACCGGCGGATGGGGGCGGGGAGAACGACAGAAAGACTGTAAAAACCAGGTATTGATGGCTAAACTCTAGAAAAATCGACATTTGACCCAGGCAATGTTTTCTTGCCTCCGAGCTCAAAGTGGTTCAGTTTTGTTTTTTTCGTTCATGCATGAGGAATGTGGTCTTAAAAATGAAATACACTTTAAATTAGGGTGTGGAGGGAGGTGTGGTCAGCGTGCCTGCAGGAGCAAAAGGTCACCGCCTCTGTCTATGGTGCGGAGGACGAGCACCGCCGGATGGGGGCGGGGAGAACGACAGAAAGACTGTAAAAACCAGGTATTGATGGCTAAACTCTAAAAAAATCGACATTTGACCCAGGCAATGTTTTCTTGCCTCTGAGCTCAAAGTTGTTCTTTTTTTTTTGTTTTGTTCATGCATGAGGAATGTGGTCTTAAAAATGAAATATACTCTAAATTAGGGTGTGGAGGGAGGTGTGGTCAGCGCGCCTGCAGGAGCAAAAGGTCACCGCCTCTGTCTATGGTGCGGAGGATGAGCACCGCCGGATGGGGGCGGGGAGAACGACAGAAAGACTGTAAAAACCAGGTATTGATGGCTAAACTCTAAAAAAAAATCGACATTTGACCCAGGCAATGTTTTCTTGCCTCCGAGCTCAAAGTGGTTCAGTTTTGTTTTTTTCGTTCATGCATGAGGAATGTGGTCTTAAAAATGAAATACACTTTAAATTAGGGTGTGGAGGGAGGTGTGGTCCGCGCGCCTGCAGGAGCAAAAGGTCACCGCCTCTGTCTATGGTGCGGAGGACGAGCACCGGCGGATGGGGGCGGGGAGAACGACAGAAAGACTGTAAAAACCAGGTATTGATGGCTAAACTCTAAAAAAATCGACATTTGACCCAGGCAATGTTTTCTTGCCTCCGAGCTCAAAGTGGTTCAGTTTTGGTTTTTTTGTTCATGCATGAGGAATGTGGTCTTAAAAATGAAATACACTCTAAATTAGGGTGTGGAGGGAGGTGTGGTCAGCGCGCCTGCAGGAGCAAAAGGTCACCGCCTCTGTCTATGGTGCGGAGGATGAGCACCGCCGGATGGGGGCGGGGAGAACGACAGAAAGACTGTAAAAACCAGGTATTGATGGCTAAACTCTAAAAAAATGGACATTTGACCCAGGCAATGTTTTCTTGCCTCCGAGCTCAAAGTGGTTCAGTTTTGTTTTTTTTGTTCATGCATGAGGAATGTGGTCTTAAAAATGAAATACACTCTAAATTAGGGTGTGGAGGGAGGTGTGGTCCGCGCGCCTGCAGGAGCAAAAGGTCACCGCCTCTGTCTATGGTGCGGAGGATGAGCACCGCCGGATGGGGGCGGGGAGAACGACAGAAAGACTGTAAAAACCAGGTATTGATGGCTAAACTCTAAAAAAATCGACATTTGACCCAGGCAATGTTTTCTTGCCTCCGAGCTCAAAGTGGTTCAGTTTTGTTTTTTTCGTTCATGCATGAGGAATGTGGTCTTAAAAATGAAATACACTTTAAATTAGGGTGTGGAGGGAGGTGTGGTCAGCGCGCCTGCAGGAGCAAAAGGTCACCGCCTCTATCTATGGTGCGGAGGACGAGCACCGGCGGATGGGGGCGGGGAGAACGACAGAAAGACTGTAAAAACCAGGTATTGATGGCTAAACTCTAAAAAATCGACATTTGACCCAGGCAATGTTTTCTTGCCTCTGAGCTCAAAGTTGTTCTTTTTTTTTTTGTTTTGTTCATGCATGAGGAATGTGGTCTTAAAAATGAAATACACTCTAAATTAGGGTGTGGAGGGAGGTGTGGTCAGCACGCCTGCAGGAGCAAAAGGTCACCGCCTCTGTCTATGGTGCGGAGGACGAGCACCGTCGGATGGGGGCGGGGAGAACGACAGAAAGACTGTAAAAACCAGGTATTGATGGCTAAACTCTAGAAAAATCGACATTTGACCCAGGCAATGTTTTCTTGCCTCCGAGCTCAAAGTGGTTCAGTTTTGTTTTTTTCGTTCATGCATGAGGAATGTGGTCTTAAAAATGAAATACACTTTAAATTAGGGTGTGGAGGGAGGTGCGGTCCGCGCGCCTGCAGGAGCAAAAGGTCACCGCCTCTGTCTATGGTGCTGAGGACGAGCACCGCCGGATGGGGGCGGGGAGAACGACAGAAAGACTGTAAAAACCAGGTATTGATGGCTAAACTCTAAAAAATCGACATTTGACCCAGGCAATGTTTTCTTGCCTCCGAGCTCAAAGTTGTTCTTTTTTTTTTGTTTTGTTCATGCATGAGGAATGTGGTCTTAAAAATGAAATACACTCTAAATTAGGGTGTGGAGGGAGGTGTGGTCCGCGCGCCTGCAGGAGCAAAAGGTCACCGCCTCTATCTATGGTGCGGAGGACGAGCAGCGCCGGATGGGGGCGGGGAGAACAATAGAAAGACTGTAAAAACCAGGTATTGATGGCTAAACTCTAGAAAAATCGACATTTGACCGAGGCAATGTTTTCTTGCCTCCGAGCTCAAAGTGGTTCAGTTTTGTTTTTTTCGTTCATGCATGAGGAATGTGGTCTTAAAAATGAAATACACTTTAAATTAGGGTGTGGAGGGAGGTGTGGTCAGCGCGCCTGCAGGAGCAAAAGGTCACCGCCTCTGTCTATGGTGCGGAGGATGAGCACCGCCGGATGGGGGCGGGGAGAACGACAGAAAGACTGTAAAAACCAGGTATTGATGGCTAAACTCTAAAAAAATCGACATTTGACCCAGGCAATGTTTTCTTGCCTCCGAGCTCAAAGTGGTTCAGTTTTGTTTTTTTTGTTCATGCATGAGGAATGTGGTCTTAAAAATGAAATACACTCTAAATTAGGGTGTGGAGGGAGGTGTGGTCCGCGCGCCTGCAGGAGCAAAAGGTCACCGCCTCTGTCTATGGTGCGGAGGACGAGCACCGTCGGATGGGGGCGGGGAGAACGACAGAAAGACTGTAAAAACCAGGTATTGATGGCTAAACTCTAAAAAAAAAATCGACATTTGACCCAGGCAATGTTTTCTTGCCTCCGAGCTCAAAGTGGTTCAGTTTTGTTTTTTTTGTTCATGCATGAGGAATGTGGTCTTAAAAATGAAATACACTTTAAATTAGGGTGTGGAGGGAGGTGTGGTCAGCGCGCCTGCAGGAGCAAAAGGTCACCGCCTCTGTCTATGGTGCTGAGGACGAGCACTGTCGGATGGGGGCGGGGAGAACGACAGAAAGACTGTAAAAACCAGGTATTGATGGCTAAACTCTAAAAAAAAATCGACATTTGACCCAGGCAATGTTTTTTTGCCTCCGAACTCAAAGTGGTTCAGTTTTGTTCTTTTTGTTCATGCATGAGGAATGTGGTCTTAAAAATGAAATATACTCTAAATTACGGTGTGGAGGGAGGTGTGGTCAGCGCGCCTGCAGGAGCAAAAGGTCACCGCCTCTGTCTATGGTGCGGAGGACGAGCACCGCCGGATGGGGGCGGGGAGAACGACAGAAAGACTGTAAAAACCAGGTATTGATGGCTAAACTCTAAAAAATCGACATTTGACCCAGGCAATGTTTTCTTGCCTCCGAGCTCAAAGTTGTTCTTTTTTTTTTGTTTTGTTCATGCATGAGGAATGTGGTCTTAAAAATGAAATACACTCTAAATTAGGGTGTGGAGGGAGGTGTGGTCAGCGCGCCTGCAGGAGCAAAAGGTCACCGCCTCTATCTATGGTGCGGAGGACGAGCACCGCCGGATGGGGGCGGGGAGAACGACAGAAAGACTGTAAAAACCAGGTATTGATGGCTAAACTCTAAAAAATCGACATTTGACCCAGGCAATGTTTTCTTGCCTCCGAGCTCAAAGTGGTTCAGTTTTGTTTTTTTTGTTCATGCATGAGGAATGTGGTCTTAAAAATGAAATACACTCTAAATTAGGGTGTGGAGGGAGGTGTGGTCAGCGCGCCTGCAGGAGCAAAAGGTCACCGCCTCTGTCTATGGTGCTGAGGACGAGCACCGGCGGATGGGGGCGTCGAGAACGACAGAAAGACTGTAAAAACCAGGTATTGATGGCTAAACTCTAGAAAAATCGACATTTGACCCAGGCAATGTTTTCTTGCCTCCGAGCTCAAAGTGGTTCAGTTTTGTTTTTTTTGTTCATGCATGAGGAATGTGGTCTTAAAAATGAAATACACTCTAAATTAGGGTGTGGAGGGAGGTGTGGTCAGCGCGCCTGCAGGAGCAAAAGGTCACCGCCTCTGTCTATGGTGCGGAGGACGAGCACCGCCGGATGGGGGCGGGGAGAACGACAGAAAGACTGTAAAAACCAGGTATTGATGGCTAAACTCTAAAAAAAAAATCGACATTTGACCCAGGCAATGTTTTCTTGCCTCCGAACTCAAAGTGGTTCAGTTTTGTTTTTTTTGTTCATGCATGAGGAATTTGGTCTTAAAAATGAAATACACTCTAAATTAGGGTGTGGAGGGAGGTGTGGTCAGCGCGCCTGCAGGAGCAAAAGGTCACCGCCTCTGTCTATGGTGCGGAGGACGAGCATGTGCTGACGGCGAGACACAGCTGACAGGTGATTATATTTCCCAGGTGGTACGTGTTAATCTAATCATATCTTGTCTTTAATAGTGAGCGGTAGAGCGCAAGGGGAGGGGGAGGATACGGACGTGACTGAAAAGTCCCGTTCTGCGGGAGAAAGACTTTAAGAAAATCTATGTGCATTAAAAACGTTGCTAAAAACTGCACGCTTGGCTCTTGTGCCGTGTTTACAGTGGAACTTCCACAATAGGGGTGTACCGATCCGATATCTTTTATACATTTTTGCTGATTTTAGATCAATGTCAGATACTAGCAAAAAGACGGATCTAAAACATTTTGGACCGTGGGCCACCTGGGCGTGGCCACCACTGCTGCTCACTCCTCCCCTCACATCCCAGGGGGGGTGATCAAGGGTGATGGGTCAAATGCAGAGACTAATCTCGCCATACTTCGCTTGTGTGTTACAATCATCGGTACTTTAACTTAACATGGAGAAAAAGTTACTCCCAAGTGGGCCGGACTTGTAAAATCACGGCACGATAACCTAAAAACAAAGAAAACTTTATTTTTTACTTTAAAACAACATTGTACGAATCACAATGTTGTTGTTTTTGTTTTGTTTTTTTACACAGACATGTTGCGGTTAATATTTTAGTTATTTACATTTTCTGAATAAATTATGTGATAAAGTCAACTCATTCATCCATCCATTTTTCTACCGCATTCAAAATAAATTGGCCATTGTTCAAACTCCCACCATTTCCACATTTTCAACCCATCCATCCATCCATTTTCTACCGCTTATTCCCTTTGGGGTGGTGGGGGGAGCTGGTGCCTATCTCAGCTACAATAGGGCGGAAGGCGGGGTACACCCTGGACAATTCGCTACCTCATTGCAGGGCCAACAAAGACTTATTAATATGATCTTTACTAGGGGGATGTCAAAATGTGTTGTTAGCATGTAGCTAACAAAGCTATGCTAGTGTTGCTAACGTAAAATGATGTTACGATAGGTTAGCACAAGTAGCATAGCTATGAAAGCAACATGCAAAATTTTCAACCACTTCAAACCATTGGAGGAATGGTTTGAATTCAACACCATTCTGGAAATTCAAAAAACCCTTTTTTCAAGTTAAAACAATTTCTAGGATTTTCCAAAATTCCTGGTTTTCCAAAGCCCTATTTGCACCCTTTTTCTGACGACTACTACTCCCGTATTTTTCAACCCACTTTAACAGCTCCACCATCACAAAGTTCCTCTTAATTAAGAAAAAAAAAAAAGTTTTTTTTTTTTTAACTGAAAAAATTCCCGCTTTTCCCGAAATTCCAGGAATTCCGTAACACGTATTCCAACAAGTTACTACTTCAGCATTTCTCCACTGATTTGAAAAAATTCAACACAAACCATTTCAACTCATTCAGACCATTCAAGTTTTTTCCTATTTTCCAAAAAATTCCCGCTTTTTCTGAAATTCCCAAATTTGGGGGGAAATTTTCCATTCGAATCAATGGGACATTCTTAATAGTTTGACAATTCTCACATTTTTTCATCTGATTCAAACTGTTCCAACTTCAAAATATTCAACCTGTTCAGGAATTATGTGCTCTTGTACTTCAACAATACAAAAATAAAAATTCCCAGAATTCCCTTTATTCCTTTTTTTTCTCCACATTCAACAAATTTCTGAGATGACGACCGAGCAGAAAGGCGGGGCGTGCCGGGAGCGACGCCACAATCAGATTCAGGTGCGTGGATCGCACACCGGGACACGATTAATGTATCTCCTCACACTGTATAAAAGGGGAGAAGGAGGAGGGATCGAGGCAGAAAGAGGTGAAGTGTCCGCAGCAGTGGTTGGAGAGAAGCAGACAGCAAGACGCGAGAGACGAGGAGCGAGACACGGAGCGCGAGCAGTGGGAGCGACGACGGCGAAAAAGACATTTATAATTGAAAAATAAAAGAGTCAAACCTGCTGGAAAGCATGTCCTTCCTGGGTGGTCCAGGGAACCCGAGCGGCGACAGGGAAAGTTGTCCACACAAACCATTCCACCTTCAACACATTCAACTCAACTTAGACATTCAAACTACCATTTTTCCACGTTCGACGAATTTCCAGGAATTCCAGTTTTTGGGAAACCTATTCCCAACATTCTTACGTTTGACTACTCTTTTCACATCTTTCAACCCATTTCAAATGTTCCACTGTCAGAAGACTCCTATTATTCAGGACCAAAAAAAAGTTGGTTAAGAAACTATACAAAATTGCCGGTTTTCCCGAAATTCTAGGGATTTCTCAATTAAAAACTGTTAGTAATTTATTATTTTTTACCCGATTCAAACAATTCAAACACCAAACGTTTTAACTCATTCAGACCATTCAAGTTTTTTTTTTACCATTTTCAAAAAAACTTAAAATTTTCCCGAAATTCCCTACTATCATTTACTACTATAACAATTTTTCCCCCAATTTAAACAATTTCAACACCAACCAATTCAGCTCATTTAGGACATTTATGCCCTTAATCATTTTTTTAAAATCCCGCTTTTTCCCAAAATTGCCACTTTTCCAGGAATCTCCAATTGAAATGAATGGGACATTTTTTTCTAAGTTGCACAATTTCCACATGTTTCAACCTATTTAAACTGTGGGGAGGAGCAGCCGGCGAACAAGCAGCGGGGCGGGGCACGCTGGAGCCTTGCCCAAGATGGCGACGAGGAGACTGAGATGACGACCGAGCAGAAAGGCAGGGCGTGCCGGGAGCGACGCCACAATCATTCAGGTGCGTGGATCGCACACCGGGACACGATTAATGTATCTCCTCACACTGTATAAAAGGGGAGAAGGAGGAGGGATCGAGGCAGAAAGAGGTGAAGTGTCCGCAGCAGTGGTTGGAGAGAAGCAGACAGCAAGACGCCAGAGACGAGGAGCGAGACACGGAGCGCAAGCAGTGGGAGCGACGACGGCGAAAAAGACATTTATTATTGAAAAATAAAAGAGTCAAACCTGCTGGAAAGCATGTCCTTCCTGGGTGGTCCAGGGAACCCGAGCGGCGACAGGGAAAGTTGTCCACACAAACCATTCCACCTTCAACACATTCAACTCAACTTAGACATTCAAACTACCATTTTTCCACGTTCAACACATTTCCAGGAATTCCAGTTTTTTGGAAACCTATTCCCAACATTCTTACGTTTGACTACTCTTTTCACATCTTTCAACCCATTTCAAATGTTCCACTGTCAGAAGACTCCTATTATTCAGGACCAAAAAAAAGTTGGTTAAGAAACTATACAAAATTGCCGGTTTTCCCGAAATTCTAGGGATTTCTCAATTAAAAACTGTTAGTAATTTATTATTTTTTACCCGATTCAAACAATTCAAACACCAAACGTTTTAACTCATTCAGACCATTCAAGTTTTTTTTTTACCATTTTCAAAAAAACTTAAAATTTTCCCGAAATTCCCTACTATCATTTACTACTATAACAATTTTTCCCCCAATTTAAACAATTTCAACACCAACCAATTCAGCTCATTTAGGACATTTATGCCCTTAATCATTTTTTTAAAATCCCGCTTTTTCCCAAAATTCCCACTTTTCCAGGAATCTCCAATTGAAATGAATGGGACATTTTTTCTAAGTTGCACAATTTCCACATGTTTCAACCTATTTAAACTGTGGGGAGGAGCAGCCGGCGAACAAGCAGCGGGGCGGGGCACGCTGGAGCCTTGCCCAAGATGGCGACGAGGAGACTGAGATGACGACCGAGCAGAAAGGCAGGGCGTGCCGGGAGCGACGCCACAATCATTCAGGTGCGTGGATCGCACACCGGGACATGATTAATGTATATCCTCACACTGTATAAAAGGGGAGAAGGAGGAGGGATCGAGGCAGAAAGAGGTGAAGTGTCCGCAGCAGTGGCTGGAGAGAAGCAGACAGCAAGACGCGAGAGACGAGGAGCGAGACACGGAGCGCAAGCAGTGGGAGCGACGACGGCGAAAAAGACATTTATTATTGAAAAATAAAAGAGTCAAACCTGCTGGAAAGCATGTCCTTCCTGGGTGGTCCAGGGAACCCGAGCGGCGACATTCATGCTCCTAATCATTTTTTAAAAATCCCGCTTTTCCCAAATTTCTAGGAACCTTCCATTGAAATGAATGGGACATATTTCCAGGTTGCACAATTCCCACATTTTTCCACCTATTCAAACCATTTTAACATCAACACATTCCACTCATCCTGGACATTCAAACTAAAACGTTCCCAGGTTCCAAACCAAGTTCCAATTTTCCTGGAAATTCAAACTCTTCAACGTTCAAACCATTCCAACATTGAAACTATTCTTACATTCATACACGCAATTCCTTCAGCAACTGCCTCATGTAGTTATTATTAAAATCACTATTTTGGGCTTGTACCGAAAATTGTGTTTTGTTGTACTTTTTCGGTGCAATGAGGTTAAAGGCCTACTGAAATGAGATTATCTTATCCAAACGGGGATAGCAGGTCCATTCTATGTGTCATACTTGATCATTTCGCGATATTGCCATATTTTTGCTAAAGGATTTAGTAGAGAACATCCACGAGAAAGTTGGCAACTTTTGGTCGCTAATAAAAAAGCCTTGCCTGTACCGGAAGTAGCAGACGATGCGCGCGTGACGTCACGGGTTGTAGGGCTCCTCACATCCTCACATTGTTTACAATCATGGCCACCAGCAGCGAAAAAGCGACGATTTCCCCATTAATTTGAGCGAGGATGAAAGATTTGTGGATGAGGAAAGTGAGAGTGAAGGACTAGAAAAATAAAAGACAAGAGGGCAGTGGGAGCGATTCAGAAGTTATTAGACACATTTACTAGGATAATTCTGGAAAATCCCTTATCTGCTTATTGTATTACTAGTGTTTTAGTGAGATTATATGGTCGTACCTGTACCTTTTCTTCAGCACCAGTCGACGGTTGGTGGCGATGCCCATCTCTGCCCTTCGCAAGGGACCCTCTACGAAACACGATCTTTCGAAATGATCGCTGCATAATACACTGTACTGGGTGTGAGTTTTCCTTGCCCTTATGTGGGTTCTTCCGAGGATGTCGTAGTCGTAGTGGTTTGTGCAGTCCTTTGAGACATTTGTGATTTAGGGCTATATAAATAAACATTGATTGATTGATGGACTGCCCTGCGATGAGGTGGCGACTTGTCCAGGGTGTACCCTGCCTTCCGCCCGATTGTAGCTGAGATAGGCGCCAGCGCCCCCCGCGACCCCGAAAGGGAATAAGCGGTAGAAAATGGATGGATGGATGATTGATGGACTTTGTGTGTGTGGTCCAATCCAACCGTGTTCGCTTGACTGCTCTGTTCCATAGTAAAGTTTCACCGTCATCTCTCGGGAATGTAAACAATGAAGTGAATTATATTTGTGAATTATATTTATATAGCGCTTTTTCTCTAGTGACTCAAAGCGCTTTACATAGTGAAACTCAATACCTAATTGTTACATTTAAACCAGTGTGGTTGGCACTGGGAGCAGGTGGGCGAAATGTCTTGCCCAAGGACACAACAGCAGTGACTAGGATGGCAGAAGCGGGAATTGAACCTGCAACCCTCAAGTTGCTGGCACGGCCGCTCAACCAACCGAGCTATACTGCCCCAAACACCGGCTGTGTTTGTGTTGCTAAAGGCGGCCGCGATACACCGCTTCAAACCTACAGCTTTCTTCTTTGATGTCTCCATTATTCATTGAACAAATTGCAAAAGATTCAGCAACACAGACGTCCAGCAAGATACTTCGGCGCAAATTTAAAATTGCAATTTAGTAAACTAAAGCGGCCGTATTGGCATGTGTTGCAATGTTAATATTTCATCATTGATATATAAACTATCAGACTGCGTGGTCGGTAGTAGTGGCTTTCGGTAGGACTTTAAAGTTCCATTACATTTTGTATCCGACGTTTGTCGGTCATAATTGGGATGATAAATGTTTCATAATTAGGATGATAAATGTTTCATAATTAGGATGATAAATGTTAGCTTGGCTAGCCTTCTTTTATCGTAATGTAGCTTCTATTCCATAATTACGAATGCGCTCTTGGTAGCATGCCAGGTATCCTCGCTCGGGGGGGCGGCAGACATTCATTTCCTCCTTATCCAGTGGAATTATCGTCGGGGGTCCGCGGGAAACGCAAAGGAGCCGCCTCCCCCGGCGACCTTTGTGTTCACGCCAAGGTCGCCGGCGATTACAAGACGGTTAGTTTTCTCCGAGCGTGTTAGATTAAACGCTTAGCACGGAAGCCTCGGGCGGCACTCACCCGCCAGACGCTCTTTCTTTTTTACTTCTGAAAAAAAAAAAAAAAAAACCCTCGGAGAACCTCCTCATCCCTTCCCCTGCATCCCGTCTTGGCAGCGATGAAGACGCGCTAAGATAGAGCTACAAAACAAATATATATATATATATATATATACATACATAAAGGCGACAAGAGAGGATAATCGTTAGCTACACGCTTGACATTTACGCCTTTGTCTCTGGGCTTGTTTAAACGGCTAAAAATGTCATGTGGTAATCCTGCCCGTCTAGGCGGTCAGGATTGTTCTTTTTACTGGTCATTCCAGTCCTCGGGAAACGTCCGTTTGTTCTTATTGCGCACGGTAATCAGGCCTCTGCAGGACCAAGCCGCGTTTTGTCTCCGCTACAATTGCACCGCGGGGACTAGACGGGTCTGGAACTTGGCCGTCTTTTCTTTTTGACTTCATTTGCTGCCGTGCCGGCCTAAGTGGATCAGAGCCTCGCCGCCGCTAAGAGGGCGCCGCCTCGCCGCTCAAAGACGCCAGCATACTTTCGAAGTATCAGTGAGTACTTCTGGAAGTATCAGTGAGTACTGAGTAAGTATCCGTCAGTTTTTTAGGGAAATATTCTCCGACAAAGTTGCAAAAAAGTGCTGCACACAAAAGGTTGAAAGCATGTCAAAACTGAGATACGATTCCGTATGAGGATTCGATTCAGAATCGATTCCTGATTCGACATGATTCTTGATTCAAACTGATTCTTTTAATGTATTAATATTTATATGTTATAATACATTATTACATAATATTTTTGATGCAATATATTAAGGGTGTGAATCTTCGGTTACCGAATGATTCGATTGGATTCCGAATCCTTGGGTGAAGATTTGATTCAGAATCGATTCTTTATTCGACACGATTTTTGATTCAAACTCTTTCTTTCAATGTATTATTTGGTAAAATGTTTATATATCATAATATATTATATTAAAATATTTTTGATATATATCATATTAAGGGTGTGAATCTTCGGGTACCGAATGATTCGATCGGATTCCGAATCCTGGGGTGGCGAATCAATCCAGAATTGATTTTTAATTCAACACGATTCTCGATTCAAACTGATTCTTTCAATGTATGTTTTGGTATACTACTTATACAATACCATATAATATGTTATAATATTTTTGATGTTATATATTAAGGGTGTGAATCTTTGATTACCGAATGATTTCATTGGATTCCGAATCCAGGGGCGACGGTTCGATTCAGAGTCGATTCTTAAATCAACACGATTCTCGATTCAAAGTGATTCTTTCAACGTATTATTTGGTATAATATTTATATATCATATTATAATATTTTTCATGCTACATATTAAGGGTGTGAATCTTTGGATACCGAATGATTCGATTGGATTCCGAATCCTTGGGTGAAGATTTGATTCAGAATCGATTCTTTATTCGACACCATTTTCAATTCAAACTCTTTCTTTCAATGTATTATTTGGTAAAATGTTTATATATCATAATATATTATATTAAAATATTTTTGATGCTATATATTAAGGGTGTGAATCTTTGGGTACCGAATGATTCGATCGGATTCCGAATCCTGGGGTGACGACTCAATACAGAATTGATTTTTAATTCAACACGATTCTCGATTCAAACTGATTCTTTCAATGTATGTTTTGGTATACTACTTATACAATACCATATAATATGTTATAATATTTTTGATGTTATATATTAAGGGTGTGAATCTTCGATTACCGAATGATTTCATTGGATTCCGAATCCTGGGGCGACGATTTGATTCAGTCGATTCTTAAATCAACACGATTCTCGATTCAAAGTGATTCTTTCAATGTATTATTTGGCATAATATTTATATATCATAATATATTATAATATTTTTCATGCTACATATTAAGGGTGTGAATCTTTGGATACCGAATGATTCGATCGGATTCCAAATCCTGGGGTGACGATTCAATCCAGAATCGATTCTTAATTCAACACGATTCTCGATTCAAACTGATTCTTTCAATGTATTATTTGGTATACTATTTATATATTACGATATATTATATTAAAATTATGTTGATGCTATATATTAAGGGTGTGAATCTCCGGGTACCGAATGATTCAAACGGATTCCGAATCCTGCGGTGACGATTCGATTCAGAATCGATTCTTAATTCAACACGATTCTCGATTCAAAGCGGTTCTTTCAATGTATTATTTGGTATACTATTTATAAATTACAATATAATATGTTATAATATTTTTGAAGTCATATATTAAGGGTGTGAATCTTTAGGTACCGAATGATTCAATCGGATTCCGAATCCTGTGGTGACGATTCCATTCAGAATCGATTCTTAATTCAACACGATTAAAACTGTTTCTTTCAATGTATAATTTGGTATAATGTTCATATATCATAATATATTATATTAAAATATTTTTGATGCTATATATTAAGGGTGTGAATCTTTGGGTACCGAAAGATTCGATCGGATTCCGATTCCTGGTGTGACGACTCAATCCAGAATCGATTCTTAATTAAACACGATTTTCGATTCAAACTCTTTCATTCAATGTATTATTTGCTATAATGTTTATATATCATAATATATTATATTAAAATAATTTTGATGCTATACATTATGGATGTGAATCTTTGGGTACCGAAGGATTTGATTGGATTCCAAATCCTGGGGTGACGATTCGATTCAGAATCGAATCTTATTTCAACACGATTCTCCATTCAAAGCAATTCTTTCAATGTATGTTTTGGTATACTATTTATATATAACAATAAAATATGCTATAATATTTTTGATGTTATATATTAAGGGTGTGACTTTTCGGTTACCGAATGATTCGATCAGATTCCAAATCCTGGGGTGACGATTCGATTCAGAATCGATTCTTGATTTGACAAGATTCTTGATTCAAACTGATTCTTTCAATGTATTATTTGGTATAATATTTATATATTATATTATAATATGTTTGATGCTAGATATTAAGGGTGTGAATCTTTGGGTACCGAATAATTCAATCAGATTCCGAATCCTGGGAGGACGACTCAATCCAGAATCGATTCTTAATTAAACACGATTTTCGATTCAAACTCTTTCTTTCAATGTATTATTTGGTATAATGTTTATATATCATAATATATTATATTAAAATAATTTTGATGCTATACATTATGGATGTGAATCTTTGGGTACCGAAGGATTTGATCGGATTCCAAATCCTGGGGTGACGATTCGATTCAGAATCGATTCTTATTTCAACACGATTCTCCATTCAAAGCAATTCTTTCAATGTATGTTTTGGTATACTATTTATATATAACAATAAAATATGTTATAATATTTTTGATGTTATATATTAAGGGTGTGACTTTTCGGTTACCGAATGATTCGATCGGATTCCAAATCCTGGGGTGACGATTTGATTCAGAATCGATTCTTAATTTGACAAGATTCTTGATTCAAACTGATTCTTTCAATGTATGTTTTGGTATAATATTTATATATTATATTATAATATGTTTGATGCTAGATATTAAGGGTGTGAATCTTTGGGTACCGAATAATTCAATCAGATTCCGAATCCTGGGAGGACGATTCGATTCAGAATTGATTCCTTATTCAACACAATTCACGATTCAAAGTGATTCTTTCAATGTATTATTTGGTATATTATATTATAACATTTTTGATGCCAGGGTTTCCCACACATTCATTTATTTGTGGCGGCTCGCCACGAAAGAATTACGGCCGCCACAAATTTAAAAAAATATAGATACATATATTTTTATTTATTTATTTTTATTCGGCTTTTGACTCACTCGACCGCTCATAAAAGCAATGGGACTCTGTCTGTGAATGGAGCTTGTAGTTACATATTATATAAATATGTAAATATTTTATAAATATGTATATAAATATGTATATAAAGTGTTGTAATTATATTCCAACTCCGCGTTCTTCTTGGTCATCGCCGCCGCCGCCGTGGGAATGTTGTCTGTCTATCTGTGTTGGCCCTGCGATGAGTTGGAGACTTGTCCAGGGTGTGCCCGCCTTCCGCCCGATTGTAGTTGGAATAGGCACCAGCAAACCCCGCGACCCCAAAGGGAATCAGCGGTAGAAAATGGATGGATGGATGGATATTAAGGGTGTGAATCTTTGGGTAATGAATGATTCGACCTGATTCCGATTCCTGGGGTGACGATTCGATTCTCGCCATGTATTGTTTGGTAAAATAATTATAATGAAACTTCACCAGAACAGGTTAAAGGTTAGAAAAGCTCCTTTTGGTTGCATTGAAATAGCCTGAAACATATTTTTAAAAATTGGCACTTGTAAAAAAAAAAAAAAAAATTTAATGAATCAATCAAAGTTCACTTATATAGCCCTTCGTCACAAATGTCTCAAAGGGCTACACAAGCCCTTTGAGACATTTGTTTTTATTTTTTTAACAATGTTTTGTTTTTAAAGATGGATCGATTTAGAATTAGGATGTATAAGAATCACAATGTCCGGACTAGCGCCAAGTCCAAGTCCAATGCTAGCGCCAAGTCCAAGTCCATTGCTAGCGCCAAGTCCAAGTCCAATGCTAGCGCCAAGTCCAAGTCCAATGCTAGCACCAAGTCCACAGCTAGCACCAGGTCCAAGTCCAAGTCCAGCACTAAGTCCAAGTCCGATGCTAGCACCAAGTCCAAGTCTGATGCTAGCTCCAAGTACAGGTCTGATGCTAGCACCAAGTCCAAGTCCACGGCTAGCACCAAGTCCAAGTCTAATGCTAGCGCCAAGTCCAAGTCCAATGGTAGCACCATGAGTCTAAGTCGACGGCTAACACCAAGTCCACGGCTAGCAACAGGTCCAAGTCCAAGTCCAGCACCAAGTCCAAGTCCGATGCTAGCACCAAGTCCATATCTGATGCTAGCTCCAAGTCCAGGTCTGATGCTAACACCAAGTCCAAGTCCACGGCTAGCACCAAGTCCAAGTCTAATACTAGCGCCAAGTCAAAGTCCAATGCCAGCACCATGAATCTAAGTCCAAGGCTAGCACCAAGTCCACGGCTAGCGCCAGGTCCAAGTCCAAGTTCAGCACCAAGTCCAAGTCCGATGCTAGCACCAAGTCCAAGTCTGATGCTAGCTCCAAGTCCACGGCTAGCACCAAGTCCAAGTATAATGTTAGCGCCAAGTCCAAGTCCAATGCTAGCACCATGAGTCTAAGTCCACGGCTAGCACCAGGTCCAAGTCCAAGTCCAGCACCAAGTCCAAGTCCGATGCTAGCACCAAGTCCAAGTCTGATGCTAGCTTCGTGTCCAGGTCTGATGCTAGCACCAAGTCCAAGTCCACGACTAGCACCAAGTCCAAAACCAATGCTAGCGCCAAGTCCAAGTCCAATGCTAGCACTAAGTGTAAGTCCAATGCTAACGCCAAGTACAATGCTAGCACCAAGTCTAAGTCCACAGCTAGCACCAAGTCCACGGCTAGCACCAGGTCCAAGTCCAAGTCCAGAACCTAGTCCGATGATAGCACCAAGTCCAAGTCTGATGCTAGCTCCATTTCCAGGTCTGATGCTAGCACCAAGTCCAAGTCCAATGCTAGCACCATGAGTCTAAGTCGACGGCTAGCACCAAGTCCACGGCTAGCACCAGGTCCAAGTCCAAGTCCAGCACAGAGTCCAAGTCCAAGTCCGATGTTAGCACCAAGTCCAAGTCTGATGCTAGCTCCATGTCCAGGTCTGATGCTAGCACCAAGTCAAAGTCCACGGCTAGCACCAAGTCCAAGTCTAATGCTAGCGCCAAGTCCAAGTCCACGGCTAGCACCAAGTCCACGGCTAGCACCAGGTCCAAGTCCAGCACCAAGTCCAAGTCCAAGTCCAATGCTAGCACCAAGTCCAAGCCTGATGCTAGCTCCATGTCCAAGTCTGATGCTAGCTCCAAGTCCAGGTATGATGCTAGCACTAAGTCCAAGTCTGATGCTAGCTCCAAGTCCAGGTCTGATGCTAGCACCAAGTCCAAGTCCAGGTCTGATTCACATGCATGACACGCAATTTGGATGTGAATCCCTTTTTATTGGAAACCTATTAAACACCATGAATCAAACTGACTTGTAATTTCTCACACATCTTTATAAAACATATTGTGTAACTTTAGGATTTTTATGTGAATTATTGAACAAGTAATCGTCCGTAGGTTAATAATCAGGTGTCTAATGATTATATAAAATGTAGGCTAGCATGTCTTGTAAAGCTTCTACTGCACAACCCACGGGGGGCGCCAAAAAACATCCAAGAGTCCCAAACGTGGAATTTGAACCTTTGAGGCCACCATCTGGACCATTTCTGGCTGCTTATGGTTATGAATTATTCTTGTATGAAGCCCTCGCCACCGCTGCTAACATGAGTTGCTATCGTCAGCCCACAGAAGTTTTGCCCAGCGCCTTCAAGGTATGACAAGCATGCCATGGCCAGAAGGCCGGTGTGGCCCGAGTGTGGAGGAGATACCAGGAAACAGGACACAGGCGGGCTATCTGCTGCAAATGGACCTCTGGCAGCTTTTTAGTATACATGTCCAGCATGAGGAGAGATTCATGTACATTAATATTAATACACAGCCTGAAGCCTGTATCAACACTAGGGGGGGCTGCAGCGCCCTCCTGTGGAATTGTCAGGAACTTGCAACAATAATTCTCGTTTGCGTGCCTGTTTTGTCAAGCAAGTAAAATAAACACATTTATTTACGTGCAGTTCCAAATATCCTCATTAAAAGCGAGTCAAGAATCAACCATATGTCCCGGCAAGAAATCTGCGTTCAAAGGACTCCGGCTTATTAGTGATTCCCAAAGCCCAAAAAAAGTCTGCGGGCTATAGAGCGTTTTCCGTTCGGGCTCCAGTACTCTGGAATGCCCTCCCGGTAACAGTTCGAGATGCCACCTCAGTAGAAGCATTTAAGTCTCACCTTAAAACTCATTTGTATACTCTAGCCTTTAAATAGACTCCCTTTTTAGACCAGTTGATCTGCCGTTTCTTTTCTTTTTCTTCTATGTCCCACTCTCCCTTGTGGAGGGGGTCCGGTCCAATCCGGTGGCCATGTACTGCTTGCCTGTGTATCGGCTGGGGACATCTCTGCGATGCTGATCCGCCTCCGCTTGGGATGGTTTCCTGCTGGCTCCGCTGTGAACGGGACTCTCGCTGCTGTGTTGGATCCGCTTTGGACTGGACTCTCGCGACTGTGTTGGATCCATTGTGGATTGGACTTTCACAGTATCATGTTAGACCCGCTCGACATCCATTGCTTTCCTCCTCTCCAAGGTTCTCATAGTCATCATTGTCACCGACGTCCCACTGGGTGTGAGTTTTCCTTGCCCTTATGTGGGCCTACCGAGGATGTCGTGGTGGTTTGTGCAGCCCTTTGAGACACTAGTGATTTAGGGCTATATAAGTAAACATTGATTGATTGATTGAACGCTAAGTTGGCCAAACACTCACATTAGTTGATTATGTTAGGTTTGTCGCACAATTCTAAAAATATGTCAGGAAGTAACGCTTAAAGTAGCTAAATAGTCAAACTCATTTAAACCAAGTAATGTACAAAACCCAAAGTCGGCATGTTGTGTTAATGTTAAATAAAAACAAAATACATTGGTTTGCTAATCCTTTTCAACTTATATTTAATTGAATAGACTACAAAGACAAGATATTTAACATTCAAACTGGTAAACTTTCGCTATTGTTTGCAAATATCAGCTCATTTGGAATTTGATGCCTGAAACATGTTTCGAAAAAAGCTGGCGCTGGTGGCAAAAAAGACGGAGAAAGTTGAGGAATGCTCATCAAGCACTTATTTGGAACATCCCACAGGTGAACAGGCTAATTGGGAACAGGTGGGTGCCATGATCGGGTATAAAAAGCAGGTTCAGTTAAATGATCAGTCATTCACAAACGAAAACGGGGCGAGGGTCACCACTTTGTGGACATGTCCCGGCAAGAAATCTGCGTTCAAAGGACTCCGGCTTGTTAGTGATTCCCAAAGCCCAAAAAAAGTCTGCGGGCTATAGAGCGTTTTCCGTTCGGGCTCCAGTACTCTGGAATGCCCTCCCGGTAACAGTTCGAGATGCCACCTCAGTAGAAGCATTTAAGTCTCACCTTAAAACTCATTTGTATACTCTAGCCTTTAAATAGACTCCCTTTTTAGACCAGTTGATCTGCCGTTTCTTTTCTTTTTCTTCTATGTCCCACTCTCCCCTGTGGAGGGGGTCCGGTCCGATCCGGTGGCCATGTACTGCTTGCCTGTGTATCGGCTGGGAACATCTCTGCGATGCTGATCCGCCTCCGCTTGGGATGGTTTCCTGCTGGCTCCGCTGTGAACGGGACTCTCGCTGCTGTGTTGGATCCGCTTTGGACTGGACTCTCGCGACTGTGTTGGATCCATTGTGGATTGAACTTTCACAGTATCATGTTAGACCCGCTCGACATCCATTGCTTTCCTCCTCTCCAAGGTTCTCATAGTCATCATTGTCACCGACGTCCCACTGGGTGTGAGTTTTCCTTGCCCTTATGTGGGCCTACCGAGGATGTCGTGGTGGTTTGTGCAGCCCTTTGAGACACTAGTGATTTAGGGCTATATAAGTAAACATTGATTGATTGATTGAAATATGTGAGCAAATTGTCCAACAGTTTAAGAACATTTCTCAACCAGCTATTGCAAGGAATTTAGGGATTTCACCATCTTCAATCCGTAATATCACCAAAAGGTTCAGAGAATCCGGAGAAATCACCGCATGTAACAGTGAATGCCCGCAACCTTCAATCCCTTAGGCAGCACTGCATCAAAAATCATGTGTAAAGGATATCACTACATGGGCTCAGGAACACTTCAGAAAACCAATGACAGTAACTACAGTTTGTCACTACATCTGTAAGTGCAACTTTAAACCTTACTATGCAAATCAATCAACAACACCCAGAAATGCTCTTGGCTCCGCTGGGCCAAAGCTCATCTAAGATGGACTGATGCAAAGTGGAAAAGTGTTCTGTGGTTTGACGAGTCCACATTTCAAATAGTTTTTGGAAACTGTGGACGTCGTGGCCTCCGGAACAAAGAGGAAAATAACCACACGCATCGTTCTAGGCGCCAAGTTCAAAAGCCAGCATCTGTGATGGTATGGGGGTGTATTAGTGTCCAAGGTATGGGTAACTTACACATCTGTGAAGGTACCATTAATGAAGGGTACATACAGGTTTTGAAGCAAAACATGTCAAGACGTGGGGGTTTTCGCAGCTTGCTACGGGGTTTGTTCTCCCGGGATGCAAACGGACTACTCTGGACCAGGCGTGAAGGTAGGAACATTTTTAATTAATAACTATCAAATTAGGAACAAACAAAAAGGCACACCAGGCAAAAACTTAGACAGAACTATGGACAAGAAACAAAACTCACTAAATTGTGGCATGAATAAACAAAACTTACTTGGTGTGAAAAACGAGCAGCATGAACTATGGCATGAACAGAGCAGCGTGAACTAACAATGAAAGGAGCAGCATGAACTACGGCATGAAAACTAGCAATGTCGCTGGGCCGACTGACTGTCAAAACAGGCTTGAAGAGAAGTATTTTGATTGGAAACTCATGCGCATCCCAAACACCAGAGGCAGGTGAAAATCATAAGTCGCCATGGTAACTAAAACAAACAAGGGTGCACAAAAACAGGAACTAATGAAGTTTAAAACTAACAGAACATAACAAAAACATGATCCGGACCACGGATCATGACACATGTTGCCATCCGAGCAACGTTATCATGGACGCCCCTGCTTATTTCAGCAAGACAATGCCAAGCCACGTGTTACAACAAAGTGGCTTTGTAGTATAAGAGTGCGGGGATTAGACCAAAGTAAACAAAACTTACTTGGCATGAAAAGCGCGCAGCATGAACTAGGGCATGAACAGAGCAGCGTGAACTAATCATGAAAGGAGCAGCATGAACTATAGCATGAAAACTAGCAATGTCGCCGGGCCGACTGACTGGCAAAACAGGCTTAAATGAAAGTATCTTGATTGGAAATAGGTGCGCGTCCCAAAAACCAGAGGCAGGTGAAAATCATAAGTCGCCATGGTAACTAAAACTAACAAGGGTGCACTAAAACAAGAACTAATAAGTCCAAAACTGTCATGTCTTGGTGATCATGTTTAGTTTGGCTGTGTTCTGTTTGGTTTTTTGATTTTGTCAGTTCCTGTTTTTTCACTCCCTGTTGTGTTACCATGACAACCCATTAGTTTTCACCTGTCCTCATGTCACGCACGTGATTCATTTGGACTCACGCACCCGTTGTTAATCACGTCACCTCTATTTAAGCCTGTAGTTGCCAGGCAGTTCCTGTTTTTTCACTCCCTGTTGTGTTACCATGACAACCCATTAGTTTTCACCTGTCCTCATGTCACGCACCCGATTCATTTGGACTCACGCACCCGTTGTTAATCATGTCACCTCTATTTAAGCCTGTAGTTGCCAGGCAGTCAGCCTGGCGACATCACATTCATGCTCTGCACTCTTGACACTCCGAGTACTCTGTCCAGGTCATAGTTCATGCTGCTCTTTTCTTGCCACGAACGTTTATTTTTTTGGTTTATTCAAGCCACAGTTTAGTGAGTGTTTTAGTTCATGTTTTCATGTCCGTAGTTTATGTTACAGTAATAGCCCGCGTGACATTTACGCCGCCCTAGCGGGCGGATTTTGTTGTGCGTCGCCTCGGAAGTCAAAAGTGCTGGTGCCCCACGTTATCCTATTAGCGGGAAAGCCGCGCGGCGTAATTGCATGCACGCCGTCCGTCTCTTGTCCCGGGCCTGCAAACCACTTGCGACACGCCGTGCATGCTGGGAGGGAATATCAATGACCACAAAACACAATAACAGTGATAACCACACGCTCTACAAATGTTGATAAAAAAAAAAAAAAACAAGACAGTTTGACTTCACATTTTTTTATGACGCGGCACTTTTCCCACACAGAATATGAAGCAGGAATAAATATTAATAATAAAGTTGGCACGTAGTGTAAATGGTAAATAAAAACAGAATACAATGATTTGCAAATCCTTTTCAACCTATATTCAGTTGAATGGACTGCAAAGACAAGATATTTAACGTTTGAACTGCTAAACGTTGTTATTTTTTGCAAATATTAGCTCATTTGGAATTTTATGCCGGCAACATGTTTCAAAAAAAAGCTGGCGCAAGTGGCAAAAAAGACTGAGAAAGTTGGGGAATGCTCATCAAACACTTATTATGGAACATCCCACAGGTGAACAGGCATGATTGGGTATAAAAGCAGCTTCCATGAAATGCTCAGTCATTCACAAACGAGGACGGGGCGAGGGTCACCATTTTGTGAACAAATGTGTGAGCAAATTCTCCAACAGTTTAAGAATAACACTTCTCAACGAGCAATTGCAAGGAATTTAAGGATTTCACCATCAAAAGGTTCAGGGAATCTGGAGAAATCACTGCACGTAAGCGATGGTATTACGGACCTTCAATCCCTCAGTCGGTAAAGCATCAGAAAACGACATCAGTGTGTAAATGATATCACCACATGGGCTCAAGAACACTTCAGTACACTGTCAGTAACTACGGTTTGTCGCTAAATCTGTAGGTGCAAGTTAAAATTCTACAATGCAAAGCCGAAGCCATTTATCAACAACACCCAGAAACGTCGCCGGCTTCAGTTGGCCCGAGCTCATGCAAAATGGACTGATGCAAAATGGAAAAGTGCTCTGTGGTCTGACGAGTCCATATTTCAAATTGTTTTTGGAAACTGTGGATGTCGTGTCCTCCGGAACAAAGAGGAAAATAACCATCCAGATTGCTATAGGGGCAAAGTTGAAAAGCCAGCATCTGTGATGGTATGGAGGTGTATTGGTGCCCAAGGCAAGGGTAACTTACACATCTGTGAAGGCACCATTAACGCAACATAGAAAGCAACATACATTGCTATCTAAGCAATGTCTTTTTCATGGACGCCCCTGCTTATTTCAGCAAGACGATGCAATGTGTTGCTGCCATTAAAATCTAAGATTATTTGCAACAACAAAAAGACAAGTTTCTCAGTTCAAACATTAAATATCTTGTCTTTGCAGTCTATTCAATTGAATTTAAGTTGAAAATGATTTAAAAATCATTGTATTCTGTTTTTATTTACTATTTACACAATGTGCTAACTTCACTGGTTTTGGGTTTTGTTTTGAAAAGGGGTAGGAATAAACAAGCTCTGTTTCTTCCTACTCCCTTTCGGACATGTAAAGGCGAAATGGAAAATATGTGATCTATCATACTGTATCTGTATTTATGTACCAAATAAACTTAAATTATAAAATATAAACAAATATATTTGTAACTAGTAGAACAGCAAAATACTAATATTTTAAGCATGCCACATTTTCAGATAAATATTTTTCCTTTTAAAATGTTTTATCCTATTTTGTATGTAATTCACACTTATTGTTTATATTCATTTTTGTTTGTTATTATTAATATTAGTTTCTATATTTTACACCCTTTGTTTTTCTTGTGCCAAAAACTTAGAACAAGTAAATTATTTATACTATATTAATATTTACTTTGAGTATGGTTCCCTGTGAGGTACAGGAAGGTTGTATGGTGGCTATTTTGAACCCTGGAACAGATCATATTTATTAATAACATTTCCTTTGAGAAAACTTTCCTCTTAAAAAAAAAAAAAAAAAAAAAAGGCAGAAACAAAATAATCCGGGGAAGATTACGTCACTCATAAGAAGAATCCTCCTTAAAAATGCCAGTGAACAGAATGTTATTCCAGTCACATATAATCCCCTTCAAGAGATTTATCCCAACGACGACCCCCGCCCGGCACCTGACAGCGACAATACGGAAGCAGACAAGAGAGTCGTGAACGGAACATCCCGGAATTACAGCTCATGAATAATTCATGAGCTGCCATTCAAGTGACAGCTCTTATGTTTAAATGATGATTTTTGCCTCAAGGTGCTCGGAGAGAAAATAGGCAGGTACTTTTTCCTTTTGCATCAAAAGCAACCACACACACACACACACACACACACACACACTTGTATTTGTTACCTTCTAGACACCTCCGAAGAAAGCCTACCTCTAGATATATAAAAATGTGTATTTACAACATTAATGATAAATACATACTATGCAAACATAAAACATAAATTGGAGTTTCACAAGAAAAACTTAGAATTTGGGCAGTTTTATAATAAAAGGCGTAACTTGACTCAACGCAAGTCAAAATTGTACAAGAAAAACTGAACATTTGTGCAATATTATGATAAAAGTTGGAATTTTACTCAACAGTTGAAATTTTACAAGAAAAGCTTAACATTTTGGCAATTTTATGAAAAGAGTCGTAATTTTACACGACAAAAGTCACCATTTTATAAGAAAACTTAAAAATGTTGGCAATATTACAATAATAATCTGAATTTTACTTGGCAAAATGATGACAAAATTAATTTTATTCCAAAAAATGTTCACTACTTTACAAGAACAACAAAAAATGTGGCAAAATTCTGAAAAGTCAGAATTGTATATGACAAATGTCACCATTTTGCATTAAAAAAATCATAATTTTGTATAAAAAATATTGTAATAATACATAAACAATCAGAAATTGTTCCCAATTTTATAAGAAAAAAGTTTTTGGTTTGTAATTCTTTTTTAATCTTCATTATTTACTTCAAGTTATTACAGAATGTCTCTATATACATATTTATTCTATTTTTTGTAATTATTTTGGCCAAAGGAGGCACATTTCAATTTCTTACAGACACTTGTTATTTCATATGTTGACCAGAGGGGGGGCACTTTTAAAACAGACACAGTCAATTTGAAAAATCCCTCTGTAGGACCACCCTTTCTAGATATATAAATATCTGTATTTACAACATTTATAATATATACATACTATGCAAATTTTGAAAAGCTTGTTGTGAAAAATGTGTTGGAATTTTCACAAGAAAAAGGTCACAAATAGAACATTGGCAGTATTTTAATAAAAGGCGTAATTTGACTCAACGCAAGTCAAAATTTTACAAGAAAAACTGAACATTTGTGCAATATTATGATAAAAGTTGGAATTTTACTCAATAACAGTTGCAATTTTACAAGAAAAGCTTAACATTTTGGCAATTTTATGAAAAGTGTCGTAATTTTACTCGACAAAAGTCACCATTTTATTAGAAAACGTCAATATTTTGGCAATATTACATTAATAATCCGAATTTTACTTGGCAAAATGATGACAGAAGTCATTTTACTCCAAAAAATGTGCACTACTTTACAAGAACAACAAAAAAATTGGCAACATTTTGAAAAGTCAGAAATGTATATGACAAATGTCACCATTTTGCATTTTAAAAAAATCATAATTTTGTATAAAAAAACTAATTATTTTACAAGAAAATATTGTAATATTAGATAAACAATCAGCAGTTGTTCCCAATTTGTAATTCTTTTTTAATCTTAATTATTTACTTCAAGTTATTACAGAATGTCTCTATATACATATTTATTTTATTTTTTGTAATTATTTTGGCCAGAGGAGGCACATTTCAATTTCTTACAGACACTTGTTATTTCATATGTTGACCAGAGGGGGAGCACTTTTAAAACAGACACAGTCAATTTGAAAAATCCCTCTGTAGGACCACCCTTTCTAGATATATAAATATCTGTATTTACAACATTTATAATATATACATACTATGCAAATTTTGAAAAGCTTGTTGTGAAAAATGTGTTGGAATTTTCACAAGAAAAAGGTCACAAATAGAACATTGGCAGTATTTTAATAAAAGGCGTAATTTGACTCAACGCAAGTCAAAATTTTACAAGAAAAACTGAACATTTGTGCAATATTATGATAAAAGTTGGAATTTTACTCAATAACACTTGCAATTTTACAAGAAAAGCTTAACATTTTGGCAATTTTATGAAAAGTGTCGTAATTTTACTCGACAAAAGTCACCATTTTATTAGAAAACTTCAATATTTTGGCAATATTACATTAATAATCTGAATTTTACTTGGCAAAATGATGACAAAAGTCATTTTACTCCAAAAAATGTGCACTACTTTACAAGAACAACAAAAAAATTGGCAACATTTTGAAAAGTCAGAATTGTATATGACAAATGTCACCATTTTGCATTAAAAAATCATAATTTTGTATAAAAAATATTGTAATATTACATAAACAATCAGAAATTGTTCCCAATTTTATAAGAAAAAAGTTTTTTTGTTTGTAATTCTTTTTTAATCTTCATTATTTACTTCAAGTTATTACAGAATGTCTCTATATACATATTTATTCTATTTTTTGTAATTATTTTGGCCAGAGGAGGCACATTTCAATTTCTTACAGACACTTGTTATTTCATATGCTGACCAGAGGGGGAGCACTTTTAAAACAGACACAGTCAATTTGAAAAATCCCTCTGTAGGACCACCCTTTCTAGATATATAAATATCTGTATTTACAACATTTATAATATATACATACTATGCAAATTTTGAAAAGCTTGTTGTGAAAAATGTGTTGGAATTTTCACAAGAAAAAGGTCACAAATAGAACATTGGCAGTATTTTAATAAAAGGCGTAATTTGACTCAACGCAAGTCAAAATTTTACAAGAAAAACTGAACATTTGTGCAATATTATGATAAAAGTTGGAATTTTACTAAATAACAGTTGCAATTTTACAAGAAAAGCTTAACATTTTGGCAATTTTATGAAAAGTGTCGTAATTTTACTCGACAAAAGTCACCATTTTATTAGAAAACGTCAATATTTTGGCAATATTACATTAATAATCTGAATTTTACTTGGCAAAATGATGACAGAAGTCATTTTACTCCAAAAAATGTGCACTACTTTACAAGAACAACAAAAAAATTGGCAACATTTTGAAAAGTCAGAAATGTATATGACAAATGTCATCATTTTGCATTTTAAAAAAATCATAATTTTGTATAAAAAAACTAATTATTTTACAAGAAAATATTGTAATATTAGATAAACAATCAGCAGTTGTTCCCAATTTGTAATTCTTTTTTAATCTTAATTATTTACTTCAAGTTATTACAGAATGTCTCTATATACATATTTATTTTATTTTTTGTAATTATTTTGGCCAAAGGAGGCACATTTCAATTTCTTACAGACACTTGTTATTTCATATGTTGGGAGAGGGGGAGCACTTTTAAAACCGACACAGTCAATTTGAAAAATCCCTCTGTAGGACCACCCTTTCCAGATATATAAATATCTGTATTTACAACATTAATAATATATACATACTATGCATGTTTTGAAAAGCTTGTTGTGAAAAATTTGGGGAGAATTTTCACAAGAAAAAGGTCACAAATAGAACGTTGGCAGTATTTTAATAAAAGGCTTATTTTACTCTACGTAAGTCAAAACTTTACAAGAAAAACTGAACATTTGTGCAATATTACGATGAATGTTGGAATTTTACCAAATAACAGTTGCAATTTTACAAGAAAAGCTTAACATTTTGGCTATTTTATGAAAAGAGTCATAATTTTACTTGACAAAAGTCACCATTTTATTAGAAAACTTAAAAATGTTGGCAATATTACAATAATAATCTGCATTTTACTTGGCAAAATGATAACAAAAGTCATTTTACTCCAAAAAATGTTCACTACTTTACGAGAACAACAAAATAATTGGCAATATTTTGAAAAGTCAGAATTGTATATGACAAATGTCACCATTTTGCGTTAAAAAAAAAATCATAATTTTGTATAAAAAATATTGTAATATTACTTAAACAATCAGCAGTTGTTCCCAATTTTATAAGAAAAAAGTTTTTTGTTTGTAATTATTTTTAAATCTTCATTATTTACTTCAAGTTATTACAGTATGTCTCTATATACATATTTATTTTATTTTTTTGTGATTATTTTAGCCAAAGGAGGCACATTTCAATTTCTTACAGACACTTGTTATTTCATATGTTGACCAGAGGGTAGCACTTTTACAACCGACAGTCAATTTGAAAAATCCCTCTTTAAAGACCACCCTTTCTAGATATATAAAGATATGTATTTACAACATTAATAATATATACATATTATGCAAATTTTGAAAAGCTTGTTTTGAAAATTTAGTTGGAATTTCACAAGAAAAAGGTCATAATTTCACAAGAAAAACTTTGAATATTGGCTGTATTATATGTATTATATGTTGGTGTAATTTTACTCAACGCAAGTCAAAACTTTACATGAACAACTGAACATTTGTGCAATATGATAAAAGTCGAAATTTTACTCAACAGTTGCAATTTTACAAGAAAAGATCAACATCTTGGCAATTTTTATGAAAACACTAGAAATTTTACTCAAAAGTCACAATTTTAAAAGAAAACTTAAAAAATATTTGGCAATATAATAATATGAATTTTACTGAATTTTAATGATGACCAAAGTCGTAATTTTACAAAAAAAGTCACTATTTTACAAGAACAATAAAAAAATTGGCAAATATTGTGATAAAAGTCAAAATTGTATGTGACAAATGTCACAATTTTGCATTAAAAAGTAATTATTTTACATAAAAGTAATTTTACGAGAAAATATTGCAATATTACAGAAAACGAAATATGAGAAATTGTTACAGGAAAAAAGTCGACACATTTTGAGGTTTTAGTCATATTTGTATTTTTATTTTATGTTTGTAATTGGTTTGTAATCTTTATTATTACTTCAAGTTATTATGGTATGTCTCTATATACAGATTTAATTTATTATTTTTATTAATTTTGGCCAAAGGAGGCACATTTCAATTTCTTACACACACTTGTTATTTCATATGTTGACCAGAGGGGGAGCACTTTTAATAGCGACACAGTCAATTTGAAAAATCCCTCTTTAAAGACCACCCTTTCTAGATATATAAAGATCTGCATTTACAACATTAATAATATATACATACTATGCAAATTTTGAAAAGCTTGTTGTGAAAAATTTGTTGGAATTTCACAAGAAAAAGGTCATAATCCCACAAGAAAAATTTTGAATGTTGGCTGTATTATATGTATTATATGTCGGTGTAATTTTACTCAACGCAAGTCAAAACTTTACATGAAAAACTGAACATTTGTGCAATATGATAAAAGTCGAAATTTTACTCAACGACAGTTGCAATTTTACAAGAAAAGATCAACATCTTGAAAATTTTATGAAAACACTAGAAATTTTACTCAAAAGTCACAATTTAAAAAGAAAATTTAAAAAATATTTGGCAATATAATAATATGAATGTTACTGAATTTTAATGATGACAAAAGTCGTAATTTTACTAAAAAAAAGTCACTATTCTAAAAGAAAAATTTAAAAAATGGCAAATATTGTGATAAAAGTAAAAATTGTATATGACAAATATAATAATAATTTTACATAAAAGTAATTTTACGAGAAAATATTGCAGTATTAAAGAATACGAAATATGAGAAATTGTTATAATAAAAAAGTCGACACATTGTAAGGTTTTAGTCATATTTTTATTTTTATTTTATGTTTGTAATTGGTTTGTAATCTTTATTATTACTTCAAGTTATTAAGGTATGTCTCTATATACATATTTAATTTATTATTTTTATTAATTTTGGCCAAAGGAGGCACATTTCAATTTCTTACACACACTTGTTATTTCATATGTTGACCAGAGGGGAAGCACTTTTAAAAGCGACACAGTCAATTTGAAAAATCCTTCTTTACGACCACCCTTTCTAGATAAATAAAGATCTGTATTTACAACATGAATAATATATACATACTATGCAAATATATATAAAAAAGATTGTATTGAAAAATGAGTTGGAATTTCACAAGAAAAAGGTCACAATTTCACAAGAAAAACTTAGAATGTTGGCAGTATTATAATAAAAGGCCTAATTTTACTCAACACAAGTCAAAATTTTACAAGAAAAACTGAATATTATGATAGCATTTGGAATTTTACTCAACAGTCGCAATTTTACAATAAAACCTTAACATTTTTGCAATTTTATTAAAATAGTGGAAATTTTAATCAAAAAAAGTCACAATTTTATAACAAAACTTTTTGAAAATTGGCAATATAATAATCTGAATTTTACTTGGCAAAATGATTGTCATCATTTTACTCCAAAAATTTCACTATTTTACTAGAACAAAAAAATTGGCAAACATTGTGAAAAGTCAGAATTATATAACAACGTCACCATTTTGCATTAAAAAGTAATACTTTTTATATAAAAAGTAATAATTTTACGAGAAAATATTACAATATCACAGAAACCGAAATATGAGAAATTGTTGTGAGAAAAAAGTCGACACTGTGAGAAAAAGACTGCTTTTAGTAATTTTTTAATTTTTATTTTATTTTTGTAATTGGTTTGTAATCTTCATTATCTACTCCTAGTTATTACAGTATGTCTCTATATACATATTTATTTTATTATTTTTATACATTTTGGCCAAAGGAGGGGCATTTGAATTTCTTACACAAACTTGTTCTTTCATATGGTGACCAGAGGGGGAGCACTTTTAAAACCGACACACAGTCAATTTGAAAAATTCCGCCTTTTTGGGACCAACCCTCATTTTGATATATTTCACCACCAGGGGTGCTAATGAGACATTCTCTATTAGATGCAATGGTTTTGGTACTTGTCCTTGTTGATGTCTCAAGAAGGTTAGAAATACAAGAACACACACACACACACACACACACACACACACACACACACACACACGAGAAGGAAGTGATTGAATTAAAAAAAGAGCAAAGAAGCTGCAAGTAAAAGACATGTCGTCAGGTGTCTCCAGGACGCTTTGGGCGGCGTGAAAAGTGCGGCAGGTTGACGGCGAGGCGCAGTGGGAGGGGCCAGAAAGACGGCGAGGAAAAGTAGGCCACTGGCAGGATGCCAGGTGGAGGTCAAGGAAGGTGAAGGAAGCGAGGGGAAAGGAAGTGGAAAGATGTTTGCTTTCGTGTCCGAATGGCAGCAGCTCCTTTTTTATAATGAAACATTCTCAACAGAAAACAACAAAAATAGTGAAAAATAGCAAAAAAATGTGTTGTGTAAAACGGAAAAAGTAGCTGTTACCGGGGAGATTTTGACATTACAAAAAGTTGATAAGTTTACCGTATTTTCCGGACTACAAGGCGCAGTTAAAATCTTTATTTTTTTATTTTTTCTCAAAAATCGACATTGCCCCTAATGTACGGAATAATTCAGTATTTTTACTTGGTACATGGTGTAATGATAAGTGTGACCAGTAGATGGCAGCCACACATAAGAGATATGTGTCGACTGCAATATGATGGCAATATTACTCAAGTAAACAACACCAACATGTTATATGTTCCATTGAAAATATACACCATTACACGTGGCCCTCAAAAATCTATCAAAATGTTTTGGTACGACTTTGGTAAGCTATGAAGCCGCACCGCTTGATGGACTGTATTGTGCTTCAACATACGAGCATTATTGTCAGAATAATTGTATCTAAGTTATCACAAAACTTTGAGTTACATCGAGTTCAGCTCGCCCTGGGAGAAGACAAAACCTGTCTTTGATCTCATCAAACAAAAAGTTTGTAAAACATGAAGGCATCAGTTTATTTTTTCAATTGTAATCCACAAAAAGATATAGTCTTGATTTACAAAGCCGAATGGAAGCAGGACCTGACTCCCCTCCAGGCACCTTTTCTTCGTAACATTTTACGACCTTTTCTTTGAGCTGTTTTGTAACAAAGGCAATGGCTGTTTATGACCCCCGTGCCTTTAGAAACAGTTGTTGCCATGTAATCAGGGAAAGTCCAAATAAAAGAAACGTACAATCTTTTGTCGGAGCGTGGTGACACTGTACAAGGGTACAGGTGTACGTGTTTCTCCTCACTGAGCCGAATTGAATTATGTCCCTGTTTGATTCCTTGCTTCTTGTCTTGTTTAGTAGATGTCATCAGTATTTGAACCTGACAAATATTATGGTGTGTCTACAAGGTAAGACATTATCTGGCGTTTTCTTTTGCAATATTATGCAAAAGCAACTTTTCTTATCTTCTGGTACCTGCAGATCTATATTTGGGATCTGCATAAATCCTGGCATCCGCCTTTGAAGTTTGTGCGGACACCATAGCCAATAACCTTATTTTTTTCTCTATCTTTTTGTAATGGAACATTCATCCTCCACTCTTGCTATTTCTAATATAAAGTAGTGTAAAGTTCTTACTTATATCTGTCAGTAAACTCACCATGAAAGCGCTAAAACGTACCGGTGTGGTGAGTTTATATTATTCACCCAAGGAACTTTAGTTATTGGAGAGTTCCCGGTAGGACGTTTTTTCATGAGGCATGTACAGTTGGGTGACTCTCACATGAAAGGACGAGGGATGGGGTTAACAATTTTGCAATGCAGTCTGCTGAAAATAATGGAAAGCACCACTAAACATAGCAACCGACGCTGTGGTCAAAGTTGGCATTGCCACAAAACACATTTTAAAATATTCAACAATCTCCTGCCATCTGGCTTCTAAAGTGGATAGTGCACTCCACCCAAATTTGTCACGTTTCATGTGTCAGGTAAATCGTCACAAAAGGGGCTGTATGAATCTCCTTCCAACGGCAATAAATTGGACTTGGTAGACTCCCTTGTTCAATGTAAACAATAAATATCAACCATTGATTAAACAATAAAACACTAGCATGTGAGAGGCCAATACATAAGTTACTGTAGAGCAGGGATTGGTTTTCAATGAGGGCCACATGGCAGTTTTGGATGCCATCAGAGGGCTGCTGGTAACAGTAAATAATGTATGAAGTGTCTCTGGATTTCATTATTAATTATTTAAATGTATTTAAGTGGACTGTCGATTTTACAGTAAAATGTTAACATTTACAAAATTTTACTGTAAAATAGTAAATCTTTTTATGTATTTTTTTTTTTACAACATTTTACGGTACATGGAAAAACGGTACCGCTGTTTTGGGGGGGGGGGGGGGGGTTTACGGAAAAATCTGGCAATTTAGTGGCCAGAAATTTAGTTTTACAACAATATATTGTTAATGGAAGAATAGTACAAGTTTTTTTTTTATTTTATTCTGACACTTATCTGCCTATTTTTTCTACTGTTAAAAAAAATGCACCGTCCTTTCCATTTACAGTAATACACTTTTAAAAACTGTGGATTTTACAATCATAAACTGGCAGCTCAGTCAAGGGAATTTGAACGCGAAAAACAATAATCGTTTTTTATTGAGTTTACAGGAACATGCTGTAAAGAACACCGCAAAATTTGATTGGTACTTTGCTGTAAAATTAAGTATTTCTATTTAGACAAAAACATGTTTTTGAAAGTATGATAATATACTGTCATATTTGTTGCAATATTGGATACTATTAAAGTTTAAAAGGTATGCAATTCCAAGCAGTTCATATAGCCGTGATCAAAAACGTACATACACTTGTAAAGAACGTAATGTCGTGGCTGTCGAGTTAATTTTTGTTTTATCTGACATCACATGGACAAATATAAGACCTTCTGGAGTAAAGTTCTGTGGTCAGATGAAACAATTTTTGCTGTTCTGGCACAATACCCAGCAATATGTTTGGAAGAGAAAAGGTGAGGCCTTTAATCCCAGGAACACCATGCCTACCGGCAAGCATGGTGGTGGTGTGATGTTTGCTGGGCATGGTGTTGCGGGTGCGTTCTATCGTAGGGTAAGAAATACTGATTTATTAAAAGTAAAAACAGACTACGAACAGAAAACTTGGACTAGGCACAAAAAGGCAAAAACAAAGACCTAGCATGGGAGCTAGAAAAACACAAAAGCTTAGCGTGGAAGCTAGCAAGAACAAAGTAGGTTTTATCAGAATATGGAAGCAGCGTCGTCACGAGTTGGGTGCAACAAAAGCTAGGATGCGAGAACGAGTCAACTGAAAGGTGTCAACATCCGCTATGCGGATCGTTTATTGTTTTGTCGTTTATATGTCTTTGTTCATGTTTAGTTCTGGACTCGGCCGATTCCTTGCGTTTGAGCACTTCCTCGTTTGTTTTAATCACCATGGCAACGTAATGTGCTCCTCCTCACGGGCTCCTGTCACACACCTGTTTCTGATTATTATTTGTGTATTTAAGCCCACCTGATTCCTCAGTTTGTCCTAGGCTCATCGTTTGCTTTTCGCAGCACGTCACGTTTTGTATCCTGTGTCCTAGATTATTTTGAGCTAAGTTCCGCTTTTGCTTCACGTGCGTGCGGCACGTCGTTCAGTGTTTTCTGTTTCCTGCTAAGTTTTAGCATTAGCATTCCGTGCGTTGGCACGCGCTTTGTTTTCCCCCCTTTTGCACCAGTGTTCGTTTGTTTTATTATATTAAAAGTTATTCCTACCTGCAATCCTGTCTGACTGGTCGTTCTGCATCCACGAAGTGGCAACTCCGCGCAGCAAGTGCGGCGTACGCGTGACAAAAGGGCAGGCTTAAATAAGGATGGTAATCAACAAACAGGTGTGAGTCCGGAAACAAGGAGCAGGTGAAACAAATAAGCAACACTGTTGACAGAACAAAACAAGGACGTGCACAAACCAACTCAACTATTCACAAAACCTATGATCCGGGTAGCGGATCATGACAGGTGGTATAGTATTATGCTCTGGGCCTGTTTTGCTGCCAATGCAACTGGTGCTTTACAGAGAGTAAATGGGACAATGAAAAAGAAGGATTACCTCCAAATTCTTCAGGAAAAACTAAAATCATCAACCCGGAGGTTGGGTCTTGGGCACAGTTGGGTGTTCCAACAGGACAATGACCCCAAACGCACGTCCAAAGTGGTAAAGGAATGGCTAGAATGAAGGTTTAAGAATGGCCATACCAAACTGACTCAAACATGTGGACAATGCTGAAGAAACAAGTTCATGTCAGAAAACCAATACATTTAGCTGAACCGCACCAATTTGGTCAAGAGGCGTGGTCCAAAAAAAATCAACCAGAAGCTTTTTATGGCTACCAGAAGCTTTTTATGGCTACCAAAAGCGCCTTATTGCAGTGAAACTTGTCAAGGAAAATGTAAGCAAATATCAACATTGCAGATTTAGTCACATGTTCAGTAGACCCATAATAAATTCATAAAAGAACCAAAACGTAATTAATATTTTTTGTGACCAACAAGTATGTGCTCCAATCACTCTATAATAATAAAAGAGTTGTAGAAAGTATTGGAAACTCAAGACAGCCATACAGTATGTTCTTTACGAGTGTACGTAAACTTTTGACCACGACTGTATATTTGTCTGTCAAAATGAAAAAAATGAAATAATTTGGGGAGAAAATATTACGTTTTTTATAAACACAAATCCTGCGATGAGGTGGCGACTTGTCCAGGGTGTACCCCGCCTTCCGCCCGATTGTAGCTGAGATAGGCGCCAGCGCCCCCCGCGACCCCAAAAGGGAATAAGCGGTAGAAAATGGATGGATGGATAAACACAAATCATTTCCAAGTGTTTGCGGGCCAGATAGTGAAGTGAATTATATTTATATAGCGCTTTTTCTCGAGTGACTCAATGCGCTTTACATAGTGAAACCCAATATCTAAGTTGCATTTAAACCAGTGTGGGTGGCACTGGGAGCAGGTGGGTAAAGTGTCTTGCCCAAGGACACAACGGCAGTAACTAGGATGGCGGAAGCGGGGATCGAACCTGCAACCCTCAAGTTGCTGGCACGGCCGCTCTACCAACCGAGCTATACCGCCTATAGATAAAATGATGTCGCGGGCCAGATCTGGCCCCTGGGCCTTGAGTTTGACACCAGTTCTATAGAGCAGTGTATTTTTAATTTTTTTTTTTTTTAAATAGACCTCCTTTTTAGACCAGTTGATCTGCCGCTTCTTTTCTTTCTCCTAAGTCCCCCCCTCCCTTGTGGAGGGGGTCCGGTCCGATGACCATGGATGAAGTACTGACTGTCCAGAGTCGAGACCCAGGATGGACCGCTCGTCGGGACCCAGGATGGACCGCTCGCCTGTATCGGTTGGGGACATCTCTACGCTGCTGATCCGCTTCAGATGGTTTCCTGTGGACGGGACTCTCGCTGCTGTCTTGGAGCCACTATGGATTGAACTTTCACAGTATCATGTTGGACCCGCTCGACATCCATTGCTTTCGGTCCCCTAGAGGGGGGGGGGTTGCCCACATCTGAGGTCCTCTCCAAGGTTTCTCATAGTCAGCATTGTCGCTGGCGTCCCACTGGATGTGAATTATCCCTGCCCACTGGGTGTGAGTTTTCCTTGCCCTTTTGTGGGTTCTTCCGAGGATGTTGTAGTCGTAATGATTTGTGCAGTCCTTTGAGACATTTGTGATTTGGGG
Source organism: Nerophis ophidion (assembly GCF_033978795.1). Classification (NCBI taxonomy): domain Eukaryota; kingdom Metazoa; phylum Chordata; class Actinopteri; order Syngnathiformes; family Syngnathidae; genus Nerophis; species Nerophis ophidion. Next base: position 29,672,780 of record NC_084638.1, on the reverse strand, counting down.
CTATATAAATAAACATTGATTGATTGATTGATTGATTATCATGAAAAAGGGAAGTTTTTTGGGTTGGTGCACTAATTGTAAGTGTATCTTGTGTTTTTTATGTTGATTTAAAAAAAAAAATATATATATATATATATATAAAAAAAATTATTCTACGGCCCTGTACCAATCAAGCCGCGGCCCGGTGGTTGGGCACCACTGCTATAGAGCGTTGATAAGTTGTACTTGTCAGAGTGAGGTGAAAAGGTGAAGAATATGGAAGAGGAGCAAGTATGGGCGAAAGCTTCCGAGGGACAGCCACGAAGCGGTCAGCCCGCATGTGTGTGTGTGTGTGTGTGTGTGTGTTTGTTTTCCCGCCTGAAGCGACAGTGGGCGGGGCTTGGAGGAAGCCACACGGATGAGCGTTTAAAAAGTGGGCCGAGTGTTTTTTTTTTTTTGGGTCGACAGTTGGAATCCAAATTCATTCTAGTATAATTTCCAGGAACGCATTTTTTTCAGTCTGTCCGAGGGTGTGTTGCCCTTGTCAGGAAGTAGTCTTTGCCATTAAGTTGAATGTGCCTTTTTCTTTTGCCGAGTCCTACAAAGTGTTTGTGCTGTACGGGTAGAAATCGCCATGTAAAATATGGCACATCAAATGTACAAACCCCGTTTCCATATGAGTTGGGAAACTGTGTTAGATGTAAATATAAACAGAATACAATGATTTGCAAATCATTTTCAACCCATATTCAGTTGAATATGCTACAAAGACAACATATTTGATGTTCAAACTCATAAACTTTTTTTTTTTTTTTTTTTTTTGCAAATAATCATTAACTTTAGAATTTGATGCCAACAAAAGTGACAAAGAAGTTGGGAAAGGTGGCAATACATGCTGATAAAATTGAGGAATGCTCATCAAACACTTATTGGAACAACCCACAGGTAATTGGGAACAGGTGGGTGCCATGATTGGGTCTAAAAACAGCTTCCCAAAAAATGCTCAGTCTTTCACAAGAAAGGATGGGGCGAGGTACACCCCTTTGTCCACAACTGCGTGAGCAAATAGTCAAACAGTTTAAGAACAACCTTTCTCAAAGTGCAATTGCAAGAAATTTAGGGATTTCAACATCTACGCTCCATAATATCATCAAAAGGTTGAGAGAATCTGGAGAAATCACTCCACGTAAGCGGCATGGTCGGAAACCAACACTGAATGACCGTGACCTTCGATCCCTCAGACAGCACTGTATCAAAAACCGACATCAACCTATAAAGGATATCACCACATGGGCTCAGGAACACTTCAGAAAACCACTGTCACTAAATACAGTTCGTCGCTACATCTGTAAGTGCAAGTTAAAGCTCTACTATGCTAAGCCAAACCCATTTATCAACAACATCCAGAAACGCCACCACTTTCTCTGGGCCTGAGATCATCTAAGATGGACTGATGCAAAGTGGAAAAGTGTTCTGTGGTCTGACGAGTCCACATTTCAAATTGTTTTTGGAAATATTCAACATCCTGTCATCCGGACCAAAGGGAAGGCGAACCATCCAGACTGATAGTGACGCAAAGTTCAAAAGCCAGCATCTGTGATGGTATGGGGGTGCATTAGTGCCCAAGGCATGGGTAACTTACACATCTGTGAAGGCACCATTAATGCTGAAAGGTACATACAGGTTTTGGAAGAACATATGCTGCCATCTAAGCGCCTTCTTTTTCATGGACGCCCCTGCTTATTTCAGCAAGACAATGCCAAGCCACATTCAACACGTGTTACAACCGCGTGGCTTCGTTAAAAAAAAAAGAGTGTGGGCACTTTCCTGGCCCGCCTGCAGTCCAGACCTGTCTCCCATCGAAAATGTGTGTCGTATTATGAAGCGTAAAATACGACAGCGGAGACCCCGGACTGTTGAACGACTGAAGCTCTACATAAAACAAGAATGGAAAAGAATTCCACTTTCAAAGCTTCAACAATTAGTTTTCTCAGTTCCCAAACGTTTATTGAGTGTTGTTAAAAGAAAAGGTGATGTAACACAGTGGTGAACATGCCCTTTCCCAACTACTTGGGCACGTGTTGCAGCCATGAAATTCTAAGTTAATTATTTGCAAAAAAAAATTCAATTGAATATGGCTTGAAAAAGATTAGCAAATCATTGTTATCCATTAATATTTACATCTAACATAATTTCCCAACTCATATGGAAACGGGGTTTGTACATAGCCCTAAATCAGGAGAGTCTCAAAGGGCTGCACAAGCCACCACGACAATAAAAAAAGTACATAATTCTGTACCCCTCCCTAAACAAGACATACTGACGATGTAGAAAAATAACAACATACAGTATATGCCTGTCATACACCAGTGGACAAAAGTATTCCTCACACAGGAAGTGAAACGACGACGTCAACACACTTCGGGCACCGAAAAATAAGGCGAATTATGTTTGTTTGAACCTGACGACCACCCAGGGTTCAGCCGGGGGCCAAGGCGGGAACACTCAGCTTCAATCTGATCACAATCCATAATAGATGGCAATGTAAATATCTTATGAAGGAGTGCCATGGAGAAAATGAGTTTGTACATGTGGGGGGAGGGGGGGCGGCTCACACACACACACGCACAGCAGTGTATATATCTAATATTCATGCTCTTAATGGATCCAATGTGTGAACGTCTTCTTGTTCATGTGGTTTGTCTCTTAAACCTCAACCGGAAAGCCAAACAATTTGGATTTAATGGTTGCGCGTGCAAAGAGAGATACCTTCTCTCAGTCATTACTTAAAGTTCAGATATATATAACAAAATAAAGGTTTGTCTCCACCTGCCATGCTGGGTTAGCATATTAGCATTGATGCTAATCCATTGTCATGCAGTAAAACGATCAGGTTATTTGAGGGCTTCATCTAAGTCACTCCATAGTAACTAATTAGATTACCATAGTGTGGAGGGGGGCGTGGCCTGCGGGCTTGCTGCGGAAATGGTTGTACTTGTATAGCCCATTTGTACCCCTTTTTAAAGGAACCCAAAGCGCTTTGACAGTATTTCCACATTCACCCATTCACACACTGATGGCGGGAGCTGCCATGCAAGGCGCTAACCAGGACCCATCAGGAGCCAGGGTGAAGTGTCTTGCTCAAGGACACAACGGACGTGACTAGGAAAGTGGAAGGACCAGCCTCGAGAAGGCCCTGTCTCCCCTGGTTTTAAGTCTGGTATTGGGCACCACGAGCTGAAACTGGCTTTCGGACCTCAGAGTGTAAATTTGGATGAGGTCCGAGCTATACTGAGGTGCCAGTCCGTGTAAAGATTTAATAAGAAACAGCAATGTTTTAAAATCAATTCTTAAATGAACAGGGAGCCAGTGCAAACTCTGAAGAATTGGGGTTATATGCTGGCGTGTGTGTGTGTGTGTGTGTGTGTGTGTGTGTGTGTGTTTGTATATGATGGATATGTGTGTATTTTGGGTATATGCATGTGGTTATGTATGTGTATGTATGTGATTATTTGTGTATATGTATATATGTGTGTGTATATATATATATATATATATATATATATATATATATATATATATATATATATATTAGATTAGATTAGATAGTACTTTATTTATTCCGTCAGGAGAGTCCCTCAGGAAAATTACAATTTTCAGCACAATCCCATTCAAGATCAGACAAACATTAAAGGGAGACAGAACAGGATCGCTGACGGGTCTGCCGGCTTCCAGCGCCCCTTACAAAAAAAAGATGAGACACAGGTAAACAAGGGGGGGACAAAAAAATTGAAGATTAAAATAAAATGAAAAAATCGGTGTTAGCCTGGGCCCTAGAGAGGGGGTGCAGACTGAAGCCAAGGGAAAAAAACAACAACTCATAGCCAAAGTACACATCCCTCTTACATGTGTGTAAGAGGGAAACATCAAACATGAAAGAACACAGAGGACATTAAAGACATTAAAGCAGCAGATACAAGCAGACATTTCTACATACAGCTATGAATAAAAAGTAAAAGAAACATATCCACTGTGGTGGCCTCTGCGGTGTTCCACGCCATCGTCCACTGGGGTGGAGGGAGCATGGCCAGAGACAGGAGCAGACCCAACAAAGCAACCAAGACAGCCGACTCCACTCTCGGCCAGTGTCCAGTCCGCATGGATGAGCGATGATACGTCCAAGGAGACTGAGGTGTCCGACACCTGCTCACCCAGCCAAGACACCGCGAAGCCTCTCCGTCCCAGCGCTCAGTGCCAGCTCCGCAGCCCTGTCCCCTCATCCGCATCTCCTCCAGTCCCTCCAAAGCGACTCCGGTGTGGCAGACACCCAGCAGCTGGTCTCCATGGCCAAAAGGCTCCCGGGAGGCAGATCCAGAAGTCCACAAAAAAAGCACCACAGAGGTCACGAAAGTGCCACCCCTTGTCACACAGTCCCAAAGGGTCCCGGACCAAAAGGCAAGAAAATATAATAACACATGAAAACAAGAGGGAAACACAAAAGGATGACACAAGAGCACAGAGCTCCTGCCTACAGCAGCCACTACAGCAGTGCCATCTTGGAAAAAAAAAATATATATATATATAAATTTTAGAGATGTGCAGTTTGCGGTTTCATCCGCGGAGTCCGCGGGTCGAGCGTTTGACATGACGAAAAAATAGATTTTAATTAGATTCGGGCGGGTGGCGGTTGAACCATCCCTAATTATTTGATATGCATGGTTCTGTGATCAGTATCCTTTGCCATTCAAGACCCGTGTCATAAAGCGAAGAAGACAATAAGACACGCTATTATTCTCCCGAATCCTGCCGGTAGTCACTCAGTTAATAAGTATTATGAAGCTATTGCCTTTGACGCCTACTACAACATGTACGATCTGCTTGTCAGTCCAGCAACATGTGTGTGGCTTCCTGAGCCAACAGCACACGACTGCAAGGCATGCTGGGTGACACAGAGTACACTAATGGTTGTGATATAAACAATTTTAACTCTCTTAGTAATATGCGCCACGCTGTGAAGCCACACCAATTAAGAATGACAAACACATTTCGGGAGAACATCCTCACAGTAACACAACATAAACGCAACACAACAAATACCCATAATCCTTTGTATTCATGACAATATCTGACTATTTTATACACCCCGCTAGCAGCAACTCAAGACAGCCATGACGTTATGTTCTTAACAAGTGTATGTAAACTTTTGACCGCGGCTGCGTATGTTTGGATGTAAACAAAGTCGCGAAAAGGTCCACATGTTTGTGTTGCCGTCAAGCTGAAGAAGGAGTTCTATCGGGTCCTTTTGGCTCATAGGACTCCGGAGGCAGTGGACAGGTACCGACGGGCCAAGCGGTGTGCAGCTTCAGCGGTCGCGGAGGCAAAAACTCTGTCATGGGAGGAGTTCGGGGAAGCCATGGAAAACGACTTCCGAACGGCTTCGAAGCGATTCTGGACCACCGTCCGCCGCCTCAGGAAGGGGAAGCAGTGCACTATCAACACCGTGTATGGTGCGGATGGTGTTCTGCTGACTTCGACTGCGGATGTTGTGGATAGGTGGAAGGAATACTTCGAAGACCTCCTCAATCCCACCAACACGTCTTCCTATGAGGAAGCAGTGCCTGGGGAATCTGTGGTGGACTCTCCTATTTCTGGGGCTGAGGTCGCTGAGGTAGTTAAAAAGCTCCTCGGTGGCAAGGCCCCAGGGGTGGACGAGATCCGCCCGGAGTTCCTTAAGGCTCTGGATGCTGTGGGGCTGTCTTGGTTGACAAGACTTTGCAGCATTGCGTGGACATCGGGGGCGGTACCTCTGGATTGGCAGACCGGGGTGGTGGTTCCTCTCTTTAAGAAGGGGGACCGGAGGATGTGTTCCAACTATCGTGGGATCACACTCCTCAGCCTTCCCGGTAAGGTTTATTCAGGTGTACTGGAGAGGAGGCTACGCCGGATAGTCGAACCTCGGATTCAGGAGGAACAGTGTGGTTTTCGTCCTGGTCGTGGAACTGTGGACCAGCTCTATACTCTCGGCATAAAGCGAAGAAGACAATAAGACACGCTATTATTCTCCCGAATCCTGCCGGTAGTCACTCAGTTAATAAGTATTATGAAGCTATTGCCTTTGACGCCTACTACAACATGTACGATCTGCTTGTCAGTCCAGCAACATGTGTGAGGCTTCCTGAGCCAACAGCACACGACTGCAAGGCATGCTGTTGTGGATAGGTGGAAGGAATACTTCGAAGACCTCCTCAATCCCACCAACACGTCTTCCTATGAGGAAGCAGTGCCTGGGGAATCTGTGGTGGACTCTCCTATTTCTGGGGCTGAGGTCGCTGAGGTAGTTAAAAAGCTCCTCGGTGGCAAGGCCCCAGGGGTGGACGAGACCCGCCCGGAGTACCTTAAGGCTCTGGATGCTGTGGGGCTGTCTTGGTTGACAAGACTTTGCAGCATCGCGTGGACATCGGGGGCGGTACCTCTGGATTGGCAGACTGGGGTGGTGGTTCCTCTCTTTAAGAAGGGGGACCGGAGGATGTGTTCCAACTATCGTGGGATCACACTCCTCAGCCTTCCCGGTAAGGTTTATTCAGGTGTACTGGAGAGGAGGCTACGCCGGATAGTCCAACCTCGGATTCAGGAGGAACAGTGTGGTTTTCGTCCTGGTCGTGGAACTGTGGACCAGCTCTATACTCTCGTCATAAAGCGAAGAAGACAATAAGACACGCTATTATTCTCCCGAATCCTGCCGGTAGTCACTCAGTTAATAAGTATTATGAAGCTATTGCCTTTGACGCCTACTACAACATGTACGATCTGCTTGTCAGTCCAGCAACATGTGTGTGGCTTCCTGAGCCAACAGCACACGACTGCAAGGCATGCTGGGTGACACAGAGTTCACTAATGGTTGTGATATAAACAATTTTAACTCTCTTAGTAATATGCGCCACGCTGTGAAGCCACACCAATTAAGAACGACAAACACATTTCGGGAGAACATCCTCACACTAACATAACATAAACGCAACACAACAAATACCCATAATCCTTTGTATTCATGACATGTATCTGACTATTTTATACACCCCGCTAGCAGCAACTCAAGACAGCCACGACGTTATGTTCTTAACAAGTGTATGTAAACTTTTGACCGCGGCTGCGTATGTTTGGATGTAAACAAAGTCGCGAAAAGGTCCACATGTTTGTGTTGCGTTGGAGTTGTTGTGGCACAGTCTGGCTGCTTGGTGATGATCTGATGAGCGCAGAAGCCGCGCCAAGCTCCACCGGCCCCCACGGGGGAACGCTAAAAGCCGCCCCCGACCCCCGCTAGTCATCAATCATTCAGGAAGATCGGGGTTAGAAGAAGTGCACCAGCGAGCGACACGTCATTTATAGGAGAAGCCGGGGTGAAGTTTGCATCAGGCCGCCGTTGGCTCCGTTACGAGAGGACTGGCGGGGACGAGGCGGGGGAGGGAGAGGTGTCACTGCACCGGTCTCCTCCGATGACCGTTGCGGCATCAGCCAGGCCAGTTGCCGTGGTTACCTGCCGGCCCAAAACAGCCTCGACTGGGGGGGGGGAAGAAAAAAAAAAAAAAAAAAAGGCCCGATCGATACAGATTGAATTGAAAAGTTTACTTTCGCACATAAGCCTGGCGAGTAAAAGCCACGAGGGCGACTTTAGCCTGGGGTGAGTTGTTGGATGTCACCTGGCACAGCGACTTAGCTTCCATTTAATTGGAACACGTGGAAAAAAAGGTAAAGAAGCAAATCACTTCAATACAAACACGACAATCCAAAGTTGTATTTTCGGAGATGTGTGTCAGTTTTGGAATCCGTCATCAAAGGAAAAAAAAATTGGGGGAAATATGCATTGCGCTATATTAGATCCACTTTGGACTGGACTCTCACAATATCATAACAGACCTGCTTGACATGCATTGCTTTCGGTCCCCTGAAGGAGGTTTTACCCTCATATGTGGTCCTCTCCAAGGTTTCTCATAGTCATCATTGTCACTGTCACCGACGTCCCACTGAGTGTGAGTTTTTCCTTGCCCTTATGTGGGCTCTGTACCGAGGATGTCGTTGTGGTTTGTGCAGCCCTTTGAGACACTTGTGATTTAGGGCTGTATAAATAAATGATTGACCATTGCAACAAAAATAATAATATTTCCAACTCATATTGACTGGTACACACAAATATTCAATATTGACTGATGTACACACACGTAAGAAATATTGACTGGTGTGCACCAATAATAAAGACTGACTGGAATAAACACATAATAATAATTAATGCACAGTCCTTCTTGACTGCACTTAAATGTAGAATATATCATTATTCAGAACTTTGAACATGTCACGAGGGAGGTGCTGGACATTGAGTCCGAGTGGACCATGTTCCGCATCTCTATTGTCGAGGCGGCTGATCGGAGCTGTGGCCGCAAGGTAGTTGGTGCCTGTCGGGGCGGTAATCCTAAAACCCCTTGGTGGACACCAGCGGTGAGGGATGCCGTCAAGCTGAAGAAGGAGTTCTATCGGGTCCTTTTGGCTCATAGGACTCCGGAGGCAGTGGACAGGTACCGACGGGCCAAGCGGTGTGCAGCTTCAGTGGTCGCGGAAGCAAAAACTCGGACATGGGAAGAGTTCGGGGAAGCCATGGAAAACGACTTCCGGACGGCTTCGAAGCGATTCTGGACCACCGTCCGCCGCCTCAGGAAGGGGAAGCAGTGCACTATCAACACCGTGTATGGTGCGGATGGTGTTCTGCTGACCTCGACTGCGGATGTTGTGGATAGGTGGAAGGAATACTTCGAAGACCTCCTCAATCCCACCAACACGTCTTTCTTTGAGGAAGCGGTGCCTGGGGAATCTGTGGTGGACTCTCCTATTTCTGGGGCTGAGGTCGCTGAGGTAGTTAAAAAGCTCCTCGGGGGCAAGGCCCCAGGGGTGGACGAGATCCGCCCGGAGTTCCTTAAGGCTCTCGATGATGTGGGACTGTCTTGGTTGACAAGACTTTGCAGCATCGCGTGGACATCGGGGGCGGTACCTCTGGATTGGCAGACCGGGGTGGTGGTCCCTCTCTTTAAGAAGGGGGACCGGAGGATGTGTTCCAACTATCGTGGGATCACACTCCTCAGCCTTCCCGGTAAGGTTTATTCAGGTGTACTGGAGAGGAGGCTACGCTGGATAGTCGAACCTCGGATTCAGGAGGAACAGTGTGGTTTTCGTCCTGGTCGTGGAACTGTGGACCAGCTCTATACTCTCGGCAGGGTTCTTGAGGGTGCATGGGAGTTTGCCCAACCAGTCTACATGTCCTTTGTGGACTTGGAGAAGGCATTCGACCGTGTCCTTCGAGAAGTCCTGTGGGGACTGCTCAGAGAGTATGGGGTATCGGACTGTCTTATTGTGGCGGTCCGTTCCCTGTATGATCAGTGCCAGAGCTTGGTCCGCATTGCCGGCAGTAAGTGGAACACATTTCCAGTGAGGGTTGGACTCCGCCAAGGCTGTCCTTTGTCACCCATTCTGTTCATAACTTTTATGGACAGAATTTCTAGGCGCAGTCAAGGCGTTGAGGGGTTCCGGTTTGGTGGCCGCAGGATTAGGTCTCTGCTTTTTGCAGATGATGTGGTCCTGAAGGCTTCATCTGACCGGGATCTTCAGCTCTCACTGGATCGGTTCGCAGCCGAGTGTGAAGCGACCGGAATGAGAATCAGCACCTCCAAGTCCGAGTCCATGGTTCTTGTCCGGAAAAGGGTGGAATTCCATCTCCGGGTTGGGGAGGAGACCCTGCCCTAAGTGGAGGAGTTCAAGTACCTAGGAGTCTTGTTCACGAGTGGGGGAAGAGTGGATCGTGAGATCGACAGGCGGATCGGTGCGGCGTCTTCAGTAATGCGGACGTTGTACCGATCCGTTGTGGTGAAGAAGGAGCTGAGCCGGAAGGCAAAGCTCTCAATTTACCGGTCGATCTACGTTCCCATCCTCACCTATGGTCATGAGCTTTGGGTCATGACCGAAAGGATAAGATCACGGGTACAAGCGGCCGAAATGAGTTTTCTCCGCCGTGTGGCGGGGCTCTCCCTTAGAGATAGGGTGAGAAGCTCTGTCATCCGGGAGGAACTCAAAGTAAAGCCGCTGCTTCTCCACATCGAGAGGAGCCAGATGAGGTGGTTCGGGCATCTGGTCAGGATGCCACCCGAACTTCTCCCTAGGGAGGTGTTTAGGGCACGTCCAACCGGTAGGAGGCCACAGGGAAGACCCAGGACACGTTGGGAAGACTATGTCTCCCGGCTGGCCTGGGAACGCCTCGGGATCCCCCGGGAAGAGCTAGATGAAGTGGGTGGGGAGAGGGAAGTCTGGGTTTCCCTGCTTAGGCTGTTGCCCCCGCGACCCGACCTTGGATAAGCGGAAGAAGGTGGATGGATTATTATTCATATATTATATACAGTGGGGCAAAAAAGTATTTAGTCAGCCAGCGATTGTGCAAGTTCTCCCACTTAAAATGATGACAGAGGTCTGTCATTTTCATCATAGGTACACTTCAACTGTGAGAGACAGAATGTGAAAAAAAAAACAGGAATTCACATTGTAGGAACTTTAAAGAATTTATTTGTAAATTATGGTGGAAAATAAGTATTTGGTCAACCATTCAAAGCTCTCACTGATGGAAGGAGGTTTTGGCTCCAAATCTCACGATACATGGCCCCATTCATTCTTTCCTTAACACGGATCAATCGTCCTGTCCCCTTAGCAGAAAAACAGCCCCAAAGCATGATGTTTCCACCCCCATGCTTCACAGTAGGTCGGGTGTTCTTGGGATGCAACTCAGTATTCTTCTTCCTCCAAACACGACCAGTTGAGTTTATACCAAAAGGTTCTATTTTGGTTTCATCTGACCACATGACATTCTCCCAATCTTCTGCTGTATCATCCATGTATCCATTTTGGGATAAACTCAACTGGTCGTGTTTGGAGGAAGAAGAATACTGAGTTGCATCCCAACAACACCATACCTACTGTGAAGCATGGGGGTGGAAACATCATGCTTTGGGGTTGTTTTTCTGCCAAGGGGACAGGACGATTGATTTGTGTTAAGGAAAGAATGAATGGGGCCATGTATCGTGAGATTTTGAGCCAAAACCTCCTTCCATCAGTGAGAGCTTTGAATGGTTGACCAAATACTTATTTTCCACCATAATTTACAAATAAATTCTTCAAAATTCCTACAATGTGAATTCCTGGATTTTTTTTTTCATATTCTGTCTCTCACAGTTGAAGTGTACCTATGATGAAAATTACAGACCTCTGTCATCATTTTAAGTGGGAGAACTTGCACAATCGCTGGCTGACTAAATACTTTTTTGCCCCACTGTATATATAATGTAATATAATTTATATCACTTATTATTTCTGTCTGTTGTGAGCGAACTGTGGGGCTGAATTTCCCCCAGGGATCAATAAAGTACTTTCTATTCTATAAGAAATATTGACTGGTATGCACCAATAATAAAGACTGACTGGAATAAATACATAAGTAATATTTGACTGGTGCTCACACACTCTCAATCAATCAATGTTTATTAATATAGCCCTAAGTCACAGGAGTCTCAAAGGGCTGCACAAGCCACAATGACATCCGTGGTACAGAGCCCACATAAGGGCAAGGAAAAACTCACCCCAGTGGGACGTCGATGTGAATGACTATGAAAAAACCACAATACATATTGACTGGTGCACACACACATACGAAATATTGACTGGTATGCGCACAAAAAATATTGACTGGTATGCACACACATACAGTACGAAATATTGATTAGTGTACGCGCACATACAAAATATTGACTGGTTTACACAGACACACAAAATATTGACTGGTATGCACACACATACGAAATATTGATTGGTGTACGCACACACTTACGAAATATTGACTGGTATGCACACAAGAAATATTGAATGGTATACCCACAAAAGAAAAATTGACTGGTATGCACACATACGAAATATTGATTGGTGTACACACACATACGAAATATTGACTGGTATGCGCACATAAGAAAAATTGACTGGTAAGCACACAAGAAATATTGACTGGTATGCGCACATAAGAAAAATTGACTGGTATGCACACAAGAAATATTGACTAGTATGCACGCATACGAAATATTGACTGGTATGCACACATACGAAATATTGATTGGTGTACACACACATACAAAATATTGACTGGTATGCACACACATACAAAATATTGACTGGTATGCACACACTTACGAAATATTGACTGGTATGTGCACATAAGAAAAATTGACTGGTATGCACACAAGAAATATTGACTGGTATGCGCACATAAGAAAAATTGACTGGTATGCACACAAGAAATATTGACTGGTATGCACGCATACGAAATATTGACTGGTATGCGCACATAAGAAAAATTGACTGGTATGCACACAAGAAATATTGACTGGTATGCACGCATACGAAATATTGACTGGTATGCGCACATAAGAAAAATTGACTGGTATGCACACAAGAAATATTGACTGGTATGCACGCATACGAAATATTGACTGGTATGCACACATACGAAATATTGATTGGTGTACACACACATACAAAATATTGACTGGTATGCACGCACTTACGAAATATTGACTGGTATGCGCACATAAGAAAAATTGACTGGTATGCACACAAAAAATATTGAATGGTATACCCACAAAAGAAAAATTGACTGGTATGCACACATACGAAATATTGATTGGTGTACACACACATACGAAATATTGACTGGTATGCGCACATAAGAAAAATTGACTGGTATGCACACAAGAAATATTGACTGGTATGCGCACATAAGAAAAATTGACTGGTATGCACACAAGAAATATTGACTGGTATGCACGCATACGAAATATTGACTGGTATGCACACATACGAAATATTGATTGGTGTAAACACACATACAAAATATTGACTGGTATGCACGCACTTACGAAATATTGACTCGTATGCACGCACTTACGAAATATTGACTGGTATGCGTACATAAGAAAAATTGACTGGTATGCACACAAGAAATATTGACTGGTATGCCCACAAAAGAAAAATTCACTGGTATGCACACATACGAAATATTAATTGGTGTACACACACATACGAAATATTGACTGGTATGCACACAAGAAATATTGCCTGGTATGCGCACATAAGAAAAATTGACTGGTATGCACACAAGAAATAAACTGGTATGCGCACATAAGAAAAATTTACTGGTACGCACACATGCGAAATATTGACCGGTGTAAGCACATATACGAAATATTGACTGGTATGCACACACACGAAATGTTGATTGGTATACACACATACAAAATATTGACTGGTATGCACACACAAATTATTGACTGGTATGCACACAAGAAATATCGACTGGTATGCGCATATGAGAAATATTGACTGGTATGCGCATATGAGAAATATCGACTGGTATGCGCATATTAGAAATATCGACTGGTATGCGCACACACGAAATATTGACTAGTATGCACATATGAGAAATATCGACTGGTATGCGCATATGAGAAATATCGACTGGTATGCGCATATGAGAAATATTGACTGGTATGCGCATATGAGAAATATTGACTGGTATGCGCATATGAGAAATATCGATTGGTATGCGCATATGAGAAATATCGACTGGTATGCGCACACACGAAATGTTGACTGGTATGCACACCTAAGAAATATTGACTGGTATGCACATACATACAAAATATTGACTGGTATGCACACACAAAAAATATTGACTGATATGCACACACATACAGTACGAAATATTGATTAGTGTACGCGCACATACAAAATATTGACTGGTTTACACAGACACACAAAATATTGACTGGTATGCGCGCACGCCGAAATATTGACTGGTATGCACACACATACGAAATATTGATTGGTGTACGCACACACTTACAAAATATTGACTGGTATGCGCACATAAGAAAAATTGACTGGTATGCACACACATACAAAATATTGACTGGTATGCACACATAAAATATTGACTGGTATGCACATATGAGAAATATTGATTGGTATGCGCACACACGAAATATTGATTGGTATGCGCACACACGAAATATTGACCGGTGTACGCACACATACGAAATATTGACTGGTATGCACACACATAAATGATAAATGGGTTGTACTTGTATAGCGCTTTTCTACCTTCAAGGTACTGAAAGCGCTTTGACACTACTTCCACATTTACCCATTCACACACACATTCACACACTGATGGAGGGAGCTGCCATGCAAGGCGCCAACCATCACCCATCAGGAGCAAGGGTGAAGTGTCTTGCTCAGGACACAACGGACGTGACAAGGTTGGTTCTAGGTGGGATTTGAACCAGTGACCCTCGGGTTGCGCACGGCCACTCTCCCACTGCGCCATGCCGTCCCGACAAGACAAATATTGACTGGTATGCACACATGACAAATATTGACTGGTATGCACACCCAAGAAATATTGACAGGTATGCACACCCAAGAAATATTGACAGGTATGCACACCCAAGAAATATTGACTGGTATGCACACATAAGACATTGAATGGTATGCACACCCAAGAACTATCGACTGGTATGCACACCCAAGAAATATTGACAGGTATGCACACATAAGACATTGAATGGTATGCACACCCAAGAACTATCGACTGGTATGCACACATATTAAATATCGACTGGTATGCACACCCAAGAAATATTGACAGGTATGCACACCCAAGAAATATTGACAGGTATGCACACCCAAGAACTATTGACTGGTATGCACACATATTAAATATCTACTAGGATGCACACATAAGAAATTGACAGGTATGTACACATACGAAATATTGACAGGTATGCACACCCAAGAAATATTGACAGGTATGCACACCCAAGAAATATTGACAGGTATGCACACCCAAGAAATATTGACTGGTATGCACACCCAAGAAATATTGACAGGTATGCACACCCAAGAAATATTGACAGGTATGCACACCCAAGAAATATTGACAGGTATGCACACCCAAGAAATATTGACAGGTATGCACACCCAAGAAATATTGACAGGTATGCACACCCAAGAACTATTGACAGGTATGCACACCCAAGAACTATTGACTGGTATGCACACATATTAAATATCGACTAGGATGCACACATAAGAAATTGAATGGTATGTACACATACGAAATATTGACAGGTATGCACACCTAAGAAATATTGACAGGTATGCACACCCAAGAAATATTGACAGGTATGCACACCCAAGAAATATTGACAGGTATGCACACCCAAGAACTATTGACTGGTATGCACACATATTAAATATCGACTAGGATGCACACATAAGAAATTGAATGGTATGCACACCCAAGAAATATTGACAGGTATGCACACCCAAGAAATATTGACTGGTATGCACACCCAAGAAATATTGACTGGTATGCACACCCAAGAAATATTGACTGGTATGCACACCCAAGAAATATTGACTGGTATGCACACCCAAGAAATATTGACAGGTATGCACACCCAAGAAATATTGACAGGTATGCACACCCAAGAAATATTGACAGGTATGCACACCCAAGAAATATTGACAGGTATGCACACCCAAGAAATATTGACAGGTATGCACACCCAAGAAATATTGACAGGTATGCACACCCAAGAAATATTGACAGGTATGCACACCCAAGAAATATTGACAGGTATGCACACCCAAGAAATATTGACAGGTATGCACACCCAAGAAATATTGACAGGTATGCACACCCAAGAAATATTGACAGGTATGCACACCCAAGAAATATTGACAGGTATGCACACCCAAGAAATATTGACAGGTATGCACACCCAAGAAATATTGACAGGTATGCACACCCAAGAAATATTGACAGGTATGCACACCCAAGAACTATTGACAGGTATGCACACCTAAGAACTATTGACAGGTATGCACACCCAAGAACTATTGACAGGTATGCACACCCAAGAAATATTGACAGGTATGCACACCCAAGAACTATTGACAGGTATGCACACCCAAGAAATATTGACTGGTATGCACACCCAAGAACTATTGACAGGTATGCACACCCAAGAAATATTGACAGGTATGCACACCCAAGAAATATTGACAGGTATGCACACCCAAGAAATATTGACAGGTATGCACACATATGAAATATTGACTAGTATGCACACATAAGACATTGAATGGTATGTACACATACTAAATATTGACAGGTATGCACACATATTAAATATCGACTAGTATGCACACATAAGACATTGAATGGTATGTACACATACTAAATATTGACAGGTATGCACACAATAAATATTGACTGATGTTTACAATGAGAATAGAGGTGTGTGTTCGTGCAAACTTGAATTCTATGTGTGGACGGGGGGCTAAGTTTGAGTCCAGCATAAAAACAGTAGCATACCATATTTCCTTGACTAGCCGCCGGGCAGGTAATATGCGCCTGCCTTGAATTACTGCCGGGTCAAACTCGCTCCCCGAATTTATTAGCGCATGCTTACTTTTACCGCCGGGTCAAATTCGTGACGTCCCCGCCGTCATTTTCTAAATGGCGGAGGAGTTGTTTGTTTTTTTTGCTTTTAGTATGTGTAAACCAGGGTTCTTGTTCCACAGCCATACAGATCACACTGATGGTTGTGATATAAAACAACTTTAACACTCTTACTAATATGCGCCACACTCTGTGAACCCACGCCAAACACATTTCGGGAGAACATCGGCTCTGTAACACATTATAAACGCAACATAAGAATTACCCACAATGCCATGCATCCACGACTCTTGGCTATATTATACAGCCCCCCCCCCTACTCCATGCGTCGCTTGAGGTGGGCAGGGTTGGGGGCGCGTGTATGATACAGCCATGAGTCATGGATGCATGGCATTGCGGGTAATTCTTATGTTGCGTTTATAATGTGTTACAGAAATGTGTTTGGTGTGGGTTCACAGAGTGTGGCGCATATTAGTAAGAGTGTTAAAGTTGTTTATATCACAACCATCAGTGTAAAAGGTATGGCTGTTGACCGAGTATGCATTGCATACTTTGTGTAAAGGCGGTCGCGATGACATGTTGTAGAGCAGTGGTCCCCAACCACCGGGCCGCGGCCGCAGAAGATTTTTTTTCCCTATTTTTTTAGTTTTTTTAATCACATTGAATTTTTTTACTGCATGCCATTGGTAAGCGCAGGGGTGAGAAGAGGTTTTAAAATTATTAGCGCCTGCTTACTTTTACCGCATGCCTTGAATAAGCGCAGGGGTGAGAAGAGGTTTTAAATTAATTAGCGCCTCGGCGGCTTTTCAAGGAAATACGGTATATGGACACATGTTACGGCACAATAAAACTCCAGTAAAGGGTTTAAGTCTACCAACCAGCATCAGGATATCGAATTCGTGTGCTGAAAAACAGCCCACTGCACCAGCGTACACAAACGGAAACATTTAAAAGAGGGTCTTCATCTTAATCTGATCTTTGACAACATGACAGCACCAAGGCCAGAGCGGTTTCCCTGCGACAAAAAAGAAACTCGAATCAACTCGAGCTCAGCCAGGATTTGCATGGCTAAGATTTGCATTTTTATGGAGTTCTGCTAGCCTTGGCTTGCCCTCGACCGGCTGAGAACATGCCAGTCAGGAGATAGCGCCGTTAATTAGCCAGCGCCGCCGCCACAATAGGAATGAGCTCAATGGCTTTATTGCGTTATCTCTAATAGCTCAAATTGATTTACGGGCACGATGGCGAGCGCCGACGCTGACTCCGACATTCCTTCGGAGAAGAAAATTAAGCATATTAAGAAAATAATGTGACCGTTTGTGATCGTTATAAGGTGGGACATTTGAAGGCGCGTTCTACTTCTGCCAGCAAGTATCAGCTACACAAAGTACACGCCCACTCGCGTCCAAAATACCACTTTTAAACACAAACCCTGTTTCCATGAGTTGGGAAATAGTGTTAGATGTAAATATAAACAGAATACAACCCATATTCAATTGAATGTACTACAAAGAAAAGAAATGTAATGTTCAAACTCAAACTCTATTTTTTGGGGAAATAATGATTAACTTAGAAATGTCATGGCTGCAAAGTAGTTGGGAAAGGGCATGTTCACCACTGTGTTACATAGCCTTTTCTTTATACAATACTCAATAAACGTTTGGGAACTGAGAAAACTACTTGTTGAAGCTTTGAAAGTGGAATTCATTCCCATTCTTGTTTTATGTAGAGCTTCAGTCGTTCAACAGTCCGGGGTCTCCGCTGTCGTATTTTACGCTTCATAATGCGCCACACATTTTCCATGGGAGACAGGTCTGGACTGCAGGCACGCCAGGAAAGTACCCGCACTCTTTTTTTACAAAGCCACGCTGTTGTAACATGTGCTGAATGTGGCTTGGCATTGTCTTGCTGAAATAAGCAGGGGCGTCCATGAAAAAGACAGCGCTTAGATGGCAGCATATGTGGTTCCAAAACCTTATGTACCTTTCAGCATTAATGGTGCCTTCACAGATGTGTAAGTTACCCATGCCTTGGGCACTAATGCACCCCCATACCATCACAGGTGCTGTTTTCTTAACTTTGCGTTGATAACAGTCTGGATGGTTCGCCTCCCCTTTAGTCCGGATGACACAATGTCGAATATTTCCAAAAACAATTTGAAATGTGGACTCGTCAGACCACAGAACACTTTTCCACTTTGCATCAGTCCATCTTAGATGATCTCGGGCCCAGAGAAGCCGGTGGCGTTTCTGGATGTTGTTGATAAAAGGCTTTCGCTTTGCATAGTAGAGCTTTAACTTGCACTTAGAGATGTAGCGACCAACTGTATTTGGTGACAGTTGTTTTCTGAAGTGTTCCTGAGCCCATGTGGTGATATCCTTTAGAGATTGATGTCGGTTTTTGATACAGTGCCGAGGGATCAAAGGTCACCGTCCTACCAATGTTACGCGGAGTGATTTCTCCAGGTTCTCTGAACCTTTTGATGATATTATGGACCATAGATGTTGAAATCCTTAAATTTCTTGCAATTGCACTTTAAGAAACGTTGTTCTTAAACTGTTTGACTATTTGCTCACGCAGTTGTGGACAAAGGGGTGTACCTCGCCCCATCCTTTCTTGTGAAAGACTGAACATTTTTTGGGAAGCTGTTTTTAGACCCAATCATGGCACCCACCTGTTCCCAATTAGCCTGCACACCTGTGGGATGTTCCAAATAAGTGTTTGATGAGCATTCCTCAACTTTATCAGTATTTATTGCCACCTTTCCCAACTTCTTCGTCACGTGTTGCTGGCATCAAATTATAAAGTTAATGATTATTTGCAAAAAAAATAAAATGTTTACCAGTTTGAACATCAATTATGTGTTCTTTGTAGCATATTCAACTGAATATGGGTTGAAAATGATTTGCAAATCATTGTATTCCGTTTATTTTTACATCTAACACAATTTCCCAACTCATATGGAAACGGGGTTTGTACAATTTGCCGTCTAATGTAAAAAAGAGAGCCTGTCTGTGCTCACTGAAATGACTTATAGGATTATCTAAATATCACGCAGTGATACATTTTGAGATTTATGTCCCAGCAGGGGGGTTGCAAACTTTTTCCAGCGAGTGTCGCATACATAAAAATGAAAGGATGAGGGCCATTTTGATGCATGTTGTACATTAAAGATGCAAAATAGGATCCAATAAGTAAGTCAATATGTATGCAAAACCATCCAAACAAAACATCTTAACTTTGTGCTGAAAAAGACAGTTAATGCAATATTTAATAACTAAAAAATGTTGGTAGGCCTACTATCTGTGCCCTGGACCTCTGGCCTGAAGTCGCCGTACTTATTAGATGGTGCCGTGTGTCTGAATCCGTGAGTTTTAGGTGTAAGTGGACAAAACAAACCACAGAGCTTGCCAAAAACAGTAGCAGGTTTACATAAAAATGCTAACACTTAGCATACATGCTAACGATAGCGTGATAACAGTCAGAATGTTTCATACACCAAGTTATATGACTCAAAGGTTTATCGCTGCGGAAATAGAAAAAAAAATGTCAAATTAGATGAAAAGGGTTAGCGAGCCTAAGTTAGCTTGCTGTAATGCTAACAGGTAAAAAAAAAAAAAACGTCACATACCAAGTTATATGACTCTGCTGTAAACGGTTGCGAAACTCGCTCAAAAAGTTAGCGCGCTAGTGTTAGCCTGTAAACAAGCTAAGGTTTGGGTGCGGAATTAGAGTGTAAGTGTAAAATGAGCTAAAAAAGTTAGCACTTTAATATAAGCACGCTAATAGTTAAAAAGTGCCGCATACCAATTTATATGACTGTAGGGTAAATGGGTGTAAAATTAGCTAAAAAAAAAAAAAAAAACTAGCATGCTAACGTAAGCATGTTGTAAATACAAAGTTTTATGACTGTAAGGTGTATGGCTGGGGAATGAGATTAAAAAGTGTAAAACAAGCTCAAAAAGCTAGCACTTTAATGTTAGCATGCAAACACTAGCACACTAACCGTTAAGACGTGTCACATACCAAGTTTTACGACTGCAAACGGGTGTAAAATTAGCTAAAAACAAAAAAACTGCCTAGCATGCTAACGTAAGCATGTCGTAAATACAAAGTTTTATGACTGTAAGGTGTATGGTTGGGAAATGAGATTAAAAAGTGTAAAATAAGCGCAAAAAGCTAGCACTTTAATGTTAGCATGCAAACATTAGCACACTAACTGTTTCTGAAGTGTCACATACCAAGTTATACGACTGTAGGGTAAACGGGTGTAAAATTAGCTAAAAAAAAACAAAAAAAAAACTAGCATGCTAACATTAGCATATTGTAAATAAAAAGTTTTATGACTGTAAAGTGTATGGCTGGGAAATGAGATTAAAAAGTGTAAAATAAACTCAAAAAGCTTGCACTTTAATGTTAGCATGCAAACATTAGTACACTAACCGTTAAGAAGTGTCACATACCAAGTTTTACGACTGTAGGGTAAACGAGTGTAATATTAGCTAAAAAAAAACAAAAAACTAGCATGCTAATGTTAGCATGTTGTAAATACAAAGTTTTATGACTGTAAGTTGTGAGGCTGGGGAATGAGATTAAAAAGTGTAAAATAAGCTCAAAAAGCTTGCACTTTAATGTTAGCATGCAAACATTAGCACACTAATCGTTAAGAAGTGTCACTTACCAAGTTATACGACTGTAGGGTAAATGGGTGTGCTAAAAAAAAAAAAAAAAAAACTAGCATGCTAACGTAAGCATGTTGTAAATACAAAGTTTTATGACTGTAAGGTGTATGGCTGGGGAATGAGATTAAAAAGTGTAAAACAAGCTCAAAAAGCTAGCACTTTAATGTTAGCATGCAAACATTAGCACACTAACCGTTAAGAAGTGTCACATACCAAGTTTTACGACTGTAAACGGGTGTAAAATTAGCTAAAAACAAAAAACAGCCTAGCATGCTAACGTAAGCATGTCGTAAATACAAAGTTTTATGACTGTAAGGTGTATGGTTGGGAAATGAGATTAAAAAGTGTAAAATAAGCGCAAAAAGCTAGCACTTTAATGTTAGCATGCAAACATTAGCACACTAACTGTTTCTGAAGTGTCACATACCAAGTTATACGACTGTAGGGTAAACGGGAGTAAAATTAGCTAAAAAAAAACAAAAAAAAAACTAGCATGCTAACATTAGCATATTGTAAATAAAAAGTTTTATGACTGTAAGGTGTATGGCTGGGAAATTAGATTAAAAAGTGTAAAATAAACTCAAAAAGCTTGCACTTTAATGTTAGCATGCAAACATTAGTACACTAACCGTTAAGAAGTGTCACATACCAAGTTTTACGACTGTAGGGTAAACGAGTGTAATATTAGCTAAAAAAAAACAAAAAACTAGCATGCTAACGTTAGCATGTTGTAAATACAAAGTTTTATGACTGTAAGTTGTGAGGCTGGGGAATGAGATTAAAAAGTGTAAAATAAGCTCAAAAAGCTTGCACTTTAATGTTAGCATGCAAACATTAGCACACTAATCGTTAAGAAGTGTCACTTACCAAGTTATACGACTGTAGGGTAAATGGGTGTAAAATTAGCTAAAAAAAAAAAAAAAAACTAGCATGCTAACGTAAGCATGTTGTAAATACAAAGTTTTATGACTGTAAGGTGTATGGCTGGGGAATGAGATTAAAAAGTGTAAAACAAGCTCAAAAAGCTAGCACTTTAATGTTAGCATGCAAACATTAGCACACTAACCGTTAAGAAGTGTCACATACCAAGTTTTACGACTGTAAACGGGTGTAAAATTAGCTAAAAACAAAAAACAGCCTAGCATGCTAACGTAAGCATGTCGTAAATACAAAGTTTTATGACTGTAAGGTGTATGGTTGGGAAATGAGATTAAAAAGTGTAAAATAAGCGCAAAAAGCTAGCACTTTAATGTTAGCATGCAAACATTAGCACACTAACTGTTTCTGAAGTGTCACATACCAAGTTATACGACTGTAGGGTAAACGGGTGTAAAATTAGCTAAAAAAAAACAAAAAAAAACTAGCATGCTAACATTAGCATATTGTAAATAAAAAGTTTTATGACTGTAAAGTGTATGGTTGGGAAATGATATTAAAAAGTGTAAAATAAGCGCAAAAAGCTTGCACTTTAATGTTAGCATGCAAACATTAGCACACTAACCGTTAAGAAGTGTCACATACCAACTTATACGACTGTAGGGTAAACAGGTGTAAAAATAGCTATAAAAAAACAAAAAACCTAGCATGCTAACGTTAGCATGTTGTAAATACAAAGTTTTATGACTGGAAGGTGTATGGCTGGGGAATGAGATTAAAAAGTGTAAATAAGCTCAAAAAGCTTGCACTTTAATGTTAGCATGCAAACATTAGCACACTAATCGTTAAGAAGTGTCACTTACCAAGTTATACGACTGTAGGGTAAATGGGTGTAAAATTAGCTAAACAAAAAAAAAAAAAAAAATAGCATGCTAACTTGAGTTGATTTATTTTGGAAAACCTTGTTACATTTTTAATGCATCCAGGGGGCCATCACAACAAAATTAGGCATAATAATGTGTTAACCCCACAACTGTATGTATCAGTATTGGTTGATATCGGTATCGGTAATTAAGAGTTGGTTAATATCGGAATATCGGTTAAAAAAAAAGCCATTATCGGACTCTAGATATAAGTAGGAACTTTACACTACTTTATATTACAAATGGCAACAGTGGAGGATGAATGAAACATAACAAGAAGATAGAGAAATAGAAGAAGCTTATCGACTACAATGTCAACACGGACTACAATGGCGGACGCACGGACATTTTCCAGACTTAGGAAGATCCCAAATACAGATCAGCAGGTACCAGAAGGTAAGAAACGTTTCTTTTGCATAATATTGCAAAACAAAACGCCCGATAATATACACACACCATAATACTACTCGCATGTTGAACCACAGAACAATCCATCAAGCGGTGTGGCTTCATAATTACCAAAGTCGTACTAAAATATTTTGACAGGTTTTTGAGCACCGTTTGTAATGTTCTATATTTTCAAAGGAACATATAACATTTTAGTGTTGTTTACATGAGTCATATTGCCATCATACTCAAGTCTACACGTATCTCTTATGTTCGACTGCCATCTACTGGTCACACTCACCATTACACCATGTACCAAATGAAATAGGTTTGAAGTCGGTAAGCACAACCAAACTTATTCCTTACATCAGGCGCACCGGGTTATAAGGCGCATAAAAGGAGTCATATATATATATATATATATATTTTTTTTTTTTTTTTTCAAATTGATAACTTCCTTGTGATCGACATAACGAGTAATGGTAGTTCTTTGGTCAGACTGTTGCATAGATTATGTTTGCATATATTATAACTAAAGTTTCTTGGGTGAATAATGTAAACTCATTACACCGGTATGTTTTAGTGCTTTCATGGTGAGTTTACTGACAGATATAAGTAAGAACTTTACACTACTTTATATTAGAAATGGCAACAGCGGAGGATGAATGTCCGGCGTGGCGCGGTTTTGAGAGTGGCCGTGCCAGCAACCTGAGGGTTCCTGGTTCAATCCCCACCTTCTACCAACCTCGTCACGCCTGTGTAATGTTCTATATTTACAATGGAACATATAACATTTTAGTGTTGTTTACATGGGTCATATTGCCATCACACTCAAGTCTACACGTATCTCTTATGTTCGACTGCCATCTACTGGTCACACTTACCATTACACCATGTACCAAATAAAATACCTTCGAGGTCGGTAAGCACAACCAAACTTAATCCTTACATCAATCAATCAATCGTTTACTTATATAGCCCTAAATCACTAGTGTCTCAAAGGGCTGCACAAACCACCACGACATCCTCGGTAGGCCCACATAAGGGCAAGGAAAACTCACACCCAGTGGGACGTCGGTGACAATGATGACTATGAGAACCTTGGAGAGGAGGAAAGCAATGGATGTCGAGCGGGTCTAACATGATACTGTGAAAGTTCAATCCACAATGGATCCAACACAGTCGCGAGAGTCCAGTCCAAAGCGGAGCCAGCAGGAAACCATCCCAAGCGGAGGCGGATCAGCAGCGCAGAGATGTCCCCAGCCGATACACAGGCGAGCATCAGACAGGTAATAAGACGCACTGTCGAGTTTTGAAGGGAAAAAAAGGATTTTAAGTGCGCCTTATAGTCCGGAAAATACGGCAATCAAAAATTTTATACAAGAGATACATATTTTTTTTCTTTTTTGTTTCCATTCCTACTACGATTTGCATGATCCTTTCCTGCCGAAGCAATAAGACAGAAGCAAATCCCCCTTTGGCTGTGTGATACGTGTCACACACACACGCACACACACACGAATAAACACAAATAGCAACACAAATGCATGGACAGAATGGCATCCCTCCATGGAGCGTGCCACAGGAGGACGGCGCGCAATAAACGCCAAAAATCACATGACACCTTTAATAAAGTGCCGATGTGTTCCCCCCGCTTTGACGTCCGCGTACATAAATCAACGATGAGTAAAGAGCAGATCCGTCTTTATGATCCGTGTCTCCGAGAGAGTTTTGTCTCTCTCTGTCGTCAGCCGACGACGCTGACAGCGTGACGGCTGAGAGAATAAGACTCGAGCGTGACGTGAGGATGGCAACTATCAGCGGGAAGATCAATTATGGCTGTCCTTTTTTCTCGCGCACAGGAAATGCCAGTGCAGATATTAGAATAGATTAGAAACCTGTAAAAAGGACACAGAGGAAGTTGTGCAGCTCGAAACAGGCTGAAAAAAAAATTAAAATAAATAAATTGCGTATACTATTTAAAGGAGCCATAT
The DNA here is from genome assembly GCF_033978795.1 of Nerophis ophidion. Taxonomy (NCBI): domain Eukaryota; kingdom Metazoa; phylum Chordata; class Actinopteri; order Syngnathiformes; family Syngnathidae; genus Nerophis; species Nerophis ophidion. The sequence continues at coordinate 29,647,339 of NC_084638.1, read as the reverse complement.
GTAAAAATGTAATGTCAAGTCATCATTAAATGGCCCTGATATGTCAAAAGGCATTAATAAATCATTTTCTTTTCCAATACCTCTATAACTGATAACAGAAGTTCAGCCGGGATATGCTCATTTTAAAATTAGATTTACAGCCCCGAAATCTTGTTATCGTTTTCATTTTCATGTCCCGCCTTTGACCGTTTGACCAATCAGAAAGTATGTGAGTGTGTCACAACACTGCTTGGCACTCTGCATCAAGTGTTGGATTTGGGGGTTAAATCACCCCCAAAAATGTTGTTGTATTTTTAATGCAATAAAGAGAAAGGTTTTTGTCAGTCCCAAGATGGCGGCGAGGAGGCGTGGGCTGCGAGCGAGCAGCGAGGCGGGGCGTGCCGGAATCAACCACGCGAATATTATCAGGTGCTTGGGTCGCCCAGTAGGGCACAATTTACTAAATCTCCAGAAGGAAGCGGAGGCTGAACGAGAGCGAGAGAGAGCCACAGGAAGACGAAGACGCACGCGACCGAAAAGGTGGAGCGGAAGAGGAAGCAGGACAATATATATATATTATATATATATACATAAACAATCATCGAATAACACCCTCTGGTGTCTGTTTGTTGTCACCTCCCCCTAGTAAACCATAACATAGGTATATGGTTTTTGCTGACATTTTTTTGAGAAAAAAAATGTGTAAAAACAGCTACGGCATCCATAGTGCTGTACAAATGTGAGGTTTCTATCATGTTGTTTACTGGCGTCATATTGCAGTTTACGCGTATCTCTTATGTATGACTGCCATCTACTGGTCACACTTATCATTGCACCATGTACCAAATAAAATGAAAATATTTTAAGTGCGCCTTATAGTCTGAAAAATACGGTAATGTTAACCTGTTAGACTTAATAAACATTGGCGGAAAATACTTTAATATCATTATAGGACCAGTCGTTGTTGAGGGTGTGAAATCTGCCTAGTAACAGTAGTATTTGTGTTTTTGCATAGTTTTAGACGTACAAATTATTAATAGTATTTTCTGTTGAGCTCCTTATGTTTAGAGCAAATTGCACTGTACATACAACAGAATGTGAAATTATGTCATATGAGATACATTGTGGTTATCTACAGTCAGGTATTTGGTTTTTGCTGACTTTTTTTTTGCAAAAAAAATGTGTGTAAAAAGTGCTCAGGCATCCATAGTGCTGTACAAATGTGAGGTTTCTGTCATAGCCCGGGGTTATTTATGTTGTTTACTGGCGTCATATTGCAGTTTACGCGTATCTCTTATGTATGACTGCCATCTACTGGTCACACTTATCATTACACCATGTACCAAATAAAATGAAAATATTTTAAGTGCGCCTTATAGTCTGAAAAATACGGTAATGTTAACCTGTTGGACTTAATAAACATTGGCGGAAAATACTTTAATATCATTATAGGACCAGTCATTGTTGTTGAAGGTGTGAAATCTGCCTAGTAACAGTAGTATTTGTGTTTTTGCATAGTTTTAAAACTACCATTTATTAATAGCATTCTCTGTTGAGGTCCTTATGTTTACAGCAAATTGTACTGTACATACAACAAAACGTGAAATTATGTCACATGAGATACATTGTGGTTATCTACAGTCAGGTATATGGTTTTTGCTGACATTTTTTGGGCAAAAGAAATGTGTGTAAAAACTGCTCGGGCATCCATAGTGCAGTAAAAATGTGAGGTTTCTATCATAGCCCAGGGTTATTTATGTTGTTTACTGGCGTCATATTGCAGTTTACGCGTATCTCTTATGTATGACTGCCATCTACTGCTCACACTTACCATTACACCGTGTACCAAATAAAATAGCTTGTAGGTCGGTAAGCACAACCACAATTATTCTGTACTTAAGGCGCACTGTTGAGTTTTGAGAAGAAAAAAAAGATTTTAAGTGTGCCTTATAGTCCGGAAAATACGGTATTGTTGAAATGTGTTGTGGGCCGTTAAAGAAAATATCTGGGGGCCGCAAATGGCCCCCGGCCACACTTCGCATAGCCCCGCCTTACTCTTTGAAGCAACATACATTTGCAAAACTCAAAATTGCGCTCTAGCGCCTCCTAGCAAAAAACACAGACATAAGTGTTTGTAACTTCTGTTAGGAATGTCGTAGAGACATGAAACAAAAACCTCTATGTAGGTCTGACTTAGACCTAGATTTCATACACTGACTTCCTTCAGCAAAAATCAACAAAAAGTTGGCAAAAACCCCTTCAAAACAAAAGTTTCCTAAAAAATGTCATTTTTGCCTCTTTGAACTGTGGTTTGACCCCCTTAAAATGGTTCAAAACTCTCCAAACTGGACACACACACACATCAGGGCTGGCGAAAATTGCGATCTAATAAAAAAAATAAAAATAAAAAACTCAAAATTGCGCTCTAGCGCCCCCTAGGAATAAACACAGACAAAACTGCCCCCAGGAAGAAAACACAGACAAAACTGCTTGTAACTTCCGGTAGGAATGTCGGACAGACATTAAACAAAAGTCTCTATGTAGGTCTCACTTAGACCTACATTTTAACATTTGACATCCTTCAGCAAAAATCAACAGAAAGTTGGCAAAAACCCCTTCAAAACAAAAGTTTCCTAAAAAAATGTAATTTTTGCCTCTTAGATCTGTAGTTTGACCCCCTTAAAATGGTTCAAAACTCTCCAAATTGGACACACACATAAGGCTGCCGAAAATTGTAATCTAATAAAAAAAAAACAAAAAAAAAACAAAAACTCAAAATTGCGCTCTAGCGCCCCCTAGGAATAAAACACAGACAAAACTGCTGCCAGGAAGAAAACACAGACAAAACTGCTTGTAACTTCCGGTAGGAATGTCAGACATTAAACAAAAACCTCTATGTAGGTCTCACTTAGACCTACATTTTGTAGGTTTCACTTAGACCTACATTTTAATAATTGACATCCTTCAGCAAAAGTCAACAGAAAGTTGACAAAAACCCTTTGAAAACAAAAGTTTCCTAAAAAATGTAATTTTTGCCTCTTTGAGCTGTAGTTTGACCCCTTTAAAATGGTTTAAAACTCTCCAAACTGGACACAAACATCAAGGCTGGCCAAAATTGCGATATAATAAAAAAAAAAAAAAAAAAAAAAAACGCAAACTCAAAATTGCGCTCTAGCGCCCCCTACGAATAAAACACAGACAAAACTGCTCCCAGGAAGAAAACACAGACAAAACTGCTTGTAACTTCCAGTAGGAATGTCAGACAGACATTAAACAAAAACCTCTTTGTAGGTCTCACTTAGACCTACATTTTAACAATTGACATCCTTCAGCAAAAATCAACAGGAAGTTGGCAAAAACCCCTTCAAAGCAAAAGTTTCCTAAAAAATTTCATTTTTGCCTCTTAGATCTGTAGTTTGACCCCCTTAAAAAATGGTTCAAAACTCTCCAAACTGGACACACACATCAAGGCTGGCGAAAATTGTGATCTAATAAAAAAAAACAAAAAAAAACCCAAAACTCAAAATTGCTCTCTAGCGCCCCCTAGGAATAAAACACAGACAAAACTGCTCCCAGGAAGAAAACACAGACAAAACTGCTCGTATCTTCCAGTAGGAATGTCAGACAGACATTAAACAAAAACCTCTATGTAGGTCTCACTTAGACCTACATTTTAATAATTGACACTCTTCTTCAAATATAAACAGGAAGTTGGCAATCACCCCATCAAAACTAAAGTTTTGTAAAAACCCGTCCACCTTTTTCAAACATTATTTCCTCTGAGCACATTTGTTGTGTCGGCTTCCAAATCGCACAGGAGAGAGATTGAACCATTTTGATTAAAAGTTGCGAAAAGAGTTTTAATAACTGCTCCGGTTTTGATTTTACGAGCCTTCAAAGAACTGGCAAAAAAAAGAATACTAATAGTCTGATTTCACCAAGCAACATTATGTACCTGGACAGGAAGTGCTCCTGGAAGTCAATTATGCAGGGAGGAACTCTGCAGGAAGTTCATGAAATGAATCATGCATGATAAGCATCACACCTTGATTATTTACACGTCTTCATATGCGCATTTCAATGCCGGGACCACATCAACACACACCTGCAGACACCGCGCGGCTGCAAGTTCACACGCTTGGGCTTCTAATTGGAACCATCAATCAGACACGTACTCGCACATAATACACGCGTGGAGCCTCCACGGTGGCATCATTTGTTTTGCCGGTTGGGGGGGGGGGGCTACCGCGGCCCCCACGTCGCCCCGGGAGAGTTATGAAGTGACTCGCAGCACTTTTACGCCACATAATGGCTAATCTACAGATCATTAGTAACAGTATACGCTTGACTTGTGTTATTCATTACCGCTGCTTCATTTCTTATTAAAAATATTCTTGGTGCAGGGGTGGGGGCTGGGATTATGATTGATGCAGCCCGCCGTTGCTAACAAACGGCGTTAGTGATTTCCGCCAGTTAAGGATCTGGCTGGCGACGTGTCATTGTTAGAACGAGGGAAGCTGACACAGCTGAGACGAAGAATATTGGAGTGGCCAAAAAGTGGAGTGACGCATTTAGTGTTTGGCTCAGGGCAGACTTGTTGCAGGATTTGAAGCTTAAAGGCCTACTGAGACCCACTACTACCGACCACGCAGTATCAATGATGAAATATTAACATTGCATCACATGCCAATGCGGCCGGGTTACTTTACTACATTTTTAATCTCGCGCGAAGTATCCTGTTGAAAACGTCGGTATGATGATGCGTGCTTGTGACGTCTCGGGTTGCAGCAGATATTTTTTTCCAGCCCGATCCCAGCTCTAAGTAGTCTGCTTTAATCGCATAATTACACAGTATTCTGGACATCTGTGTTGCTGAATCTTTTGCAATTTGTTCAATGAATAATGGAGACGTCAAAGAAGAAAGATGTAGTTGGGAAGCGGTGTATTGCAGCTGCCTTTAGCAACACAAACCTTGTTTACGTTCTCGAAGGTGAAGCTTTACTATTGAACAGAGTGGTCAAGCGAACATTTTTTTATTTTTATTTTTTAGTCCTGTCCAGCTTCTCAGGCAAATCATATCGTTGATGTAGATGCCCATATCGACTGTTCAGATTTACTTTACAAAAGTGTAGGATACTTCTCTTGTTGCCTTATTTGAATTTGACTTTATTAAATGTATTTATATTATCATTTGGTGCAACCGGGCCGGAGCAGGAGGGGATAGAAAGAGAGAGAGAAAAAAAAAGGAAGACAGAGGGGGAAATTGTGGGGATAAGAGGGGGATTGGACAGAGAGACAAAAACAACAAATACAACAATAACAACAACAACCATAGAACAACACCAGCACATACAATATGTACAAATATGATCGTAAAAGTGATAGCAAATAAGCAGTTAGCGAAATAAATAATAATATAGTAATGACAATGAGCATTTTTACACTAAAACTGGAGCGATACACGAACATGGTTCTCTACCACATGTCAACCTGGGTCCAGACTCTGGATGAGCGGTCCATCCCGGGTCCTGACTCTGGACTAGCGGTCCATCCTGGGTGACGACTCCATCCTGGGTGCCGACTCTGGACGAGCGGTCCATCCTGGGTGCCGACTCTGGACGAGCGGTCCATCCTGGGTGCAGACTCTGGACGAGCGGTCCATCCTGGGTGCCGACTCTGGACGAGCGGTCCATCCTGGGTGCCGACTCTGGACGAGCGGTCCATCCTGGGTGCCGACTCTGGACGAGCGGTCCATCCTGGGTGCCGACTCTGGACGAGCGGTCCATCCTGGGTGCCGACTCTGGACGAGCGGTCCATCCTGGGTCCTGACTCTGGACTAGCGGTCCATCCTGGGTGCCGACTCTGGACGAGCGGTCCATCCTGGGTGCCGATTCTGGACGAGCGGTCCATCCTGGGTGCCGACTCTGGACGAGCGGTCCATCCTGGGTGCAGACTCTGGACGAGCGGTCCATCCTGGGTGCCGACTCTGGACGAGCGGTCCATCCTGGGTCCTGACTCTGGACGAGCGGTCCATCCTGGGTCCTGACTCTGGACGAGCGGTCCATCCTGGGTGCTGACTCTGGATGAGCGGTTCATATTGGGTCCTGACTCTGGACGAGCGGTCCATCCTGGGTGCTGACTCTGGACGAGCGGTCCATCCTGGGTCCTGACTCTGGATGAGCGGTTCATATTGGGTCCTGACTCTGGATGAGCGGTTCATATTGGGTCCTGACTCTGGACGAGCGGTCCATCCTGGGTCCTGACTCTGTAACAAAAGTAGACTAAACCTTTTGTAAAACAAATGAGAAAGATAAGTGTAAAAAGTAGAGTAAAACGTACAGCAATAAAAGAGGGAAAACGTAGAGGCAAAAAAGTTAAAAATGTGAGTAAAAATAGAGTGTAAATGTAGAATAAAAAAAAGGGTTAACAAGTAGGGTAAAAAAGAGAGTAAAAAAGTACAGTAAACATGTAGGGTAAAAAATTCAAGTTAAAAATGTGACTAAAAATAGAGTGTAAAGGTAGAGTAAAAGAAGGTAAACAAGTAGGGTAAAAAGTAGGGTAAAAAGAGTAAAAAAAATACAGTAAACGTGTAGGGTAAAAGAGTAAAGTTAAAAATGTGAGTACAAATAGAGTGTAAAGGTGGAGTAAAAAAAGGGTAAAAAGCATGGCCGGCTCTACGCAGGGGCAAGAGGGGGCAGAGCCCCCTTAAATAAATGTCTTGCCCCCTCAAATCAAAATTTGAGAAAGCAAATTTTTAAAAAAACTCACAAAATTTCCACATTACAAGTTGACAAAATTATCTGCACTAGCGGAAAAATCCGCCGAAAAAGGGACACACACGATATAGTAGTGTCGGCTTCCCTCTCATCCCTCCTTCCGCTGTGGGTGTATTCACCATTCCACATTCCAAAGACTGTGCAGCACACACACACCCGCACACACCCCTCAGCCCTCAGTAAACATCCAATCACTGTTGCAGTATGAAAAGAAAAGACAAGGAAAAGTTGTCTACATTTATCATATACTTGTTAGGATGGGTGTATCTGTGTAGTCTTATCTGTCATAAACACGTTTATCGTCGCGGACTTTCGGTGCTACGGAGTTTTTAGTTTTTGTTTTTTTTTACAACTTGACGAGAGCAGTGACAGCGGAGGCTCTGAGCAGCAGTGGTTTGGAAGGCAGAGAGCCTCCACTGTCCCTGTAACAAGCTACAAGTCATTTATGATGCTGTTAATGAGGGTAAAAATGAAACATAAGGTACATATCCTGCTTAGCAGTCCTCCTCTGCTGTCCTCTGTTCAGAGCGGAGTCCCTAGCAACGGCCCGTTTTACTTAGCAACGGTCTGGCAATCGACTGCTGGAATTCTTTTTCTGTTGTTTTTCTTGTAATTCTACATAGTCGATCTTTAATGTTTTAATCTACATTTTGTAATAAACAAATTCTAAGTTTCATTTGATGCGACCAAGACACCTAAGAACAAAAACACAGCCGTTTTCATCAATTTACAAGCAAGTGGGCAACACACATACATTGGAGTGAATGAATGTTGTGCCCAGATGAGTGCCCACGTCCACTGCATGTGACAAACTGAAGACAAGTGACCTGGGTCTGACAGACCCCTAGTAAAGCCCCGCCCCAGGCTGTAGTCCTGTACTGTTGTTGTTTTTCTTCATGTAATCACAGCGGGGTTTTTTCTGTTATTGTTCAAGCTTACTTATTTTCTGCTCCAGCTTCCAGCAGCTCACAAAGAGAAAGTTAATGCTCTGTAATGCATCCATTTTTCAGAGCTTTTAAAAAGTCTAGTCCTGCTCCTGCATGTAGTTGTAGCAATGATGCTACTGCTAGTAGGGGCGGTTTAGCTCGGTTGGTAGAGTGGCCGTGCCAGCAACTTGAGGGTTGCAGGTTCAATTCCCGCTTCTGCCAACCTAGTCACTGCCGTTGTGTCCTTGGGCAAGACACTTTACCCACCTGCTCCCAGTGCACCCACACTGGTTTGAATGTAACTTAGATATTGGGTTTCAGTATGTAAAGCACTTTGAGAAAAAGCGCTATATAAATATAATTCACTTCCCTTCACTACATCAGGGACAGCAGCTAGCAATACTGCACCTTTAGCACCAGCAAGCACTGTTTCTCCTGCACCAGCTCCCTCCGTCCCCCCAACAAGCGCTCCCCCAAAGCAGCCTGCTCAGCTACCCAGTGACTTAAATGGCAACGCACCACCTCAGCCAATACTGGGTGGCTCCCCAAAGCGTGCATTTGGTACAACATTAAGATCATTCAATCCTGCCTGGTACCACACACAACCATGGCTAGAGTATTCTGTGGTGTGAGACGCCTGCTTCTGTTTCCCCTGTCGGAAATATGGCAGCGCTGTTAATGTTTCCCCCCCTGAGGGATTGCCACCTTATTGTGGTCAGGGGGTTTGCGTGCCTCAGTGACCATAAGAGCTATACCAGCAGGAGCTTAGTCTTCAGGTGGGACACCCAAGTTGGACAGGTCTGAAGGTAGAGGCCTGACAAAGTGCAATCCACTACTCCAGGTTGGGGTTGGACACACAGCTAAAGACCCATTTCAATGAAGAAAGCATCGTTACTATAAGCACAGAAAAAAAAGTGCCGGAGCATGATGTGTACACATGATGCCCCCTTCACATTTCTGACTGCCCCCTCATAGAAGCATGCCTAGAACCGCCCCTGGTAAAAAGTAGGGTAAAAAAGAGAGTAAAAAAAGTACAGTAAACATGTAGGGTAAAAAAGTAAAGTAAAAAATAGAGTGTAAAGGCAGAGTAAAAATAGGGTAAACAAGTACGGTAAAAAGTAGGGTAAAAAGAGTAAAAAAATACAGTAAACATGTAGGGTAAAAATGTAAAGTTAAAAATGTGAGTAAAAAATAGAGTGTAAAGGTAGAGTAAAAAAAGGGTAAACAAGAGAGTAAAAAAGAGTACAAAAGCACAGTAAACATGTAGGGTAAAAAAGTAAAGTTAAAAATATGAGTAAAAAATTGAGTGTAAAGGTAGAGTAAAAAAAGGGTAAACAAGTTGGGTAAAAAGTAGGGTAAAATAGAAAGAACAAAAGCACAGTAAACATGTAGGGTAAAAAAGTCAAGTTAAAAATATGAGTAAAAAATTGAGTGTAAAGGCAGAGTAAAAATAGGGTAAAAAAGTAGGGTAAAATAGAGGAAAAAAGTAGAGTAAAAAAAGAAAGGTAAAAAGAGAGGAAAAAAGTAGAGTAAAAGAAGTGGGGTAAAAATAGAGTGAAAAGGTACTGTATAGTAAAAAAGAGGTTAAAAAGAGAGTAAAAAGGTAGAGAAAGGTAGAGTAAAAAAGTAGGGTAAAAATAGAGTGAAAAGGTGCTGTATAGTAAAAAAGAGGGTAAAAAAGTAGGGTAAAAAAGAGAGTAAAAAGGTAGAGTAAAAACGTAGGGTAAAAAAGAGAGAGTATATGGTAGAGTAAAAAAATAGGGTAAAAAATAGAGTGAAAAGGTGCTGTATAGTAAAAAAGAGGGTAAAGTAGTAGGGTAAAAAAGGGAGTAAAAAGGTAGAGAAAGGTAGAGTAAAAAAGTAGGGTAAGAAAAATAGTGAAAAAGTGCTGTATAGTAAAAAAAGAGGGTAAAAAAGTAGGGTAAAAAAGAGAGTAAAAAAAGTAAGGTAAAAAAGAGTAAAAAGGTAGAGTAAAAAAGTAGGGTAAAAAGGTAGAGTAAAAAAGTAGGGTAAAAAGGTAGAGTAAAAAAGTAGGGTAAAAAGGTAGAGTAAAAAAGTAGGGTAAAAAGGTAGAGTAAAAAAGTAGGGTAAAAAAGTAGAGTAAAAAAGTAGGGTAAAAAGGTAGAGTAAAAAAGTAGGGTAAAAAGGTAGAGTAAAAAAGTAGGGTAAAAAGGTAGAGTAAAAAAAGTAGGGTAAAAAGTAGAGTAAAAAAGTAGGGTAAAAAGGTAGAGTAAAAAAGTAGGGTAAAAAGGTAGAGTAAAAAAGTAGGGTAAAAAAGTAGAGTAAAAAAGTAGGGTAAAAAAGTAGAGTAAAAAAGTAGGGTAAAAAGGTAGAGTAAAAAAGTAGGGTAAAAAGAGTGAGAGCAGAGCAGCCAATCCTGAGTCCGGACATGCTGACAGCGCCTAGCAGAGCCACGCCGCTGCCTTCAGTGCCAGATGGATGGCGGCGAGGGTCCCCGAACAATATAGGATGCACTCAGCCGTATAATAAGTGATAAAAGCTCGTGTATTCGCCCTCCAGACTTTTGCCCCCCGCGAGTGAAGATCGGCCAGGGGCTCGTTTCTCTTTTCCCACCAGCGCTCCGTTTTCTTTTCTATAAACCCTAAAAACCTGCTGCAATCTCAGCAGCGACTTGGGCATGAATGATGATGATGTAACTTGTCATTCTGGAATATGCTTTTCTTTCACCATCTACGGTCCCTAATATTAACAAAAAGTTTCCGAGAATATGGAGAAATCACTGCATCGATCCCTCAGCCAGCACTGCATCAAAACACGACATCGGTGTGTTAAGGATATCACCACATGGCCTCAGGAACACTTCAGAAAACCGCTGTCAGTAACTACAGTTTGTCACTACATCTGTAATTGCAAGTTAAAACTCTACTATGCAAAGCCACAAACATTTATCAACAACACCCGGCGCTAAAATTCTAAGTTAATGATTATTTGCCCAAAAAAATCTTGTTCAAATTAATATAAGTTGAAAATTATTTGCAAATCATTGTATTGTGTTTTTATTTTTGAAATACACAACGTTCCTACTTCACTGGTTTCGGGTTTTGTACAAAAGAACCTTCTAGATCGGAGCCGACTGGATTAGAATGCAGACGAAATCCCCGCTGTGACTTTAGCGCTAATAAACGCTGCTACTTTACGGCGTAATTACCTTCTAAAAAAAAAAGGACTCGTACAATCAGCCGCCCTTTGGGAGGGTCCCGTTATTGGCGGGATGAAAGGCTAGGGGCCGGCCTCAAAGCGTCCGACAAGGACACGTTGACGC